>NW_024427444.1:0-34557 GCF_017639655.2 Falco naumanni
GTGTTTTTGTTACAGGTCTTGTAACAAAAACGTGTTTTTGTTACAGGTCTTGTAACAAAAACGTGTTTTTGTTACAGGTCTTGTAACAAAAACGTGTTTTTGTTACAGGTCTTGTAACAAAAACGTGTTTTTGTTACAGGTCTTGTAACAAAAACGTGTTTTTGTTACAGGTCTTGTAACAAAAACGTGTTTTTGTTACAGGTCTTGTAACAAAAACGTGTTTTTGTTACAGGTCTTGTAACAAAAACGTGTTTTTGTTACAGGTCTTGTAACAAAAACGTGTTTTTGTTACAGGTCTTGTAACAAAAACGTGTTTTTGTTACAGGTCTTGTAACAAAAACGTGTTTTTGTTACAGGTCTTGTAACAAAAACGTGTTTTTGTTACAGGTCTTGTAACAAAAACGTGTTTTTGTTACAGGTCTTGTAACAAAAACGTGTTTTTGTTACAGGTCTTGTAACAAAAACGTGTTTTTGTTACAGGTCTTGTAACAAAAACGTGTTTTTGTTACAGGTCTTGTAACAAAAACGTGTTTTTGTTACAGGTCTTGTAACAAAAACGTGTTTTTGTTACAGGTCTTGTAACAAAAACGTGTTTTTGTTACAGGTCTTGTAACAAAAACGTGTTTTTGTTACAGGTCTTGTAACAAAAACGTGTTTTTGTTACAGGTCTTGTAACAAAAACGTGTTTTTGTTACAGGTCTTGTAACAAAAACGTGTTTTTGTTACAGGTCTTGTAACAAAAACGTGTTTTTGTTACAGGTCTTGTAACAAAAACGTGTTTTTGTTACAGGTCTTGTAACAAAAACGTGTTTTTGTTACAGGTCTTGTAACAAAAACGTGTTTTTGTTACAGGTCTTGTAACAAAAACGTGTTTTTGTTACAGGTCTTGTAACAAAAACGTGTTTTTGTTACAGGTCTTGTAACAAAAACGTGTTTTTGTTACAGGTCTTGTAACAAAAACGTGTTTTTGTTACAGGTCTTGTAACAAAAACGTGTTTTTGTTACAGGTCTTGTAACAAAAACGTGTTTTTGTTACAGGTCTTGTAACAAAAACGTGTTTTTGTTACAGGTCTTGTAACAAAAACGTGTTTTTGTTACAGGTCTTGTAACAAAAACGTGTTTTTGTTACAGGTCTTGTAACAAAAACGTGTTTTTGTTACAGGTCTTGTAACAAAAACGTGTTTTTGTTACAGGTCTTGTAACAAAAACGTGTTTTTGTTACAGGTCTTGTAACAAAAACGTGTTTTTGTTACAGGTCTTGTAACAAAAACGTGTTTTTGTTACAGGTCTTGTAACAAAAACGTGTTTTTGTTACAGGTCTTGTAACAAAAACGTGTTTTTGTTACAGGTCTTGTAACAAAAACGTGTTTTTGTTACAGGTCTTGTAACAAAAACGTGTTTTTGTTACAGGTCTTGTAACAAAAACGTGTTTTTGTTACAGGTCTTGTAACAAAAACGTGTTTTTGTTACAGGTCTTGTAACAAAAACGTGTTTTTGTTACAGGTCTTGTAACAAAAACGTGTTTTTGTTACAGGTCTTGTAACAAAAACGTGTTTTTGTTACAGGTCTTGTAACAAAAACGTGTTTTTGTTACAGGTCTTGTAACAAAAACGTGTTTTTGTTACAGGTCTTGTAACAAAAACGTGTTTTTGTTACAGGTCTTGTAACAAAAACGTGTTTTTGTTACAGGTCTTGTAACAAAAACGTGTTTTTGTTACAGGTCTTGTAACAAAAACGTGTTTTTGTTACAGGTCTTGTAACAAAAACGTGTTTTTGTTACAGGTCTTGTAACAAAAACGTGTTTTTGTTACAGGTCTTGTAACAAAAACGTGTTTTTGTTACAGGTCTTGTAACAAAAACGTGTTTTTGTTACAGGTCTTGTAACAAAAACGTGTTTTTGTTACAGGTCTTGTAACAAAAACGTGTTTTTGTTACAGGTCTTGTAACAAAAACGTGTTTTTGTTACAGGTCTTGTAACAAAAACGTGTTTTTGTTACAGGTCTTGTAACAAAAACGTGTTTTTGTTACAGGTCTTGTAACAAAAACGTGTTTTTGTTACAGGTCTTGTAACAAAAACGTGTTTTTGTTACAGGTCTTGTAACAAAAACGTGTTTTTGTTACAGGTCTTGTAACAAAAACGTGTTTTTGTTACAGGTCTTGTAACAAAAACGTGTTTTTGTTACAGGTCTTGTAACAAAAACGTGTTTTTGTTACAGGTCTTGTAACAAAAACGTGTTTTTGTTACAGGTCTTGTAACAAAAACGTGTTTTTGTTACAGGTCTTGTAACAAAAACGTGTTTTTGTTACAGGTCTTGTAACAAAAACGTGTTTTTGTTACAGGTCTTGTAACAAAAACGTGTTTTTGTTACAGGTCTTGTAACAAAAACGTGTTTTTGTTACAGGTCTTGTAACAAAAACGTGTTTTTGTTACAGGTCTTGTAACAAAAACGTGTTTTTGTTACAGGTCTTGTAACAAAAACGTGTTTTTGTTACAGGTCTTGTAACAAAAACGTGTTTTTGTTACAGGTCTTGTAACAAAAACGTGTTTTTGTTACAGGTCTTGTAACAAAAACGTGTTTTTGTTACAGGTCTTGTAACAAAAACGTGTTTTTGTTACAGGTCTTGTAACAAAAACGTGTTTTTGTTACAGGTCTTGTAACAAAAACGTGTTTTTGTTACAGGTCTTGTAACAAAAACGTGTTTTTGTTACAGGTCTTGTAACAAAAACGTGTTTTTGTTACAGGTCTTGTAACAAAAACGTGTTTTTGTTACAGGTCTTGTAACAAAAACGTGTTTTTGTTACAGGTCTTGTAACAAAAACGTGTTTTTGTTACAGGTCTTGTAACAAAAACGTGTTTTTGTTACAGGTCTTGTAACAAAAACGTGTTTTTGTTACAGGTCTTGTAACAAAAACGTGTTTTTGTTACAGGTCTTGTAACAAAAACGTGTTTTTGTTACAGGTCCTTGTAACAAAAACGTGTTTTTGTTACAGGTCTTGTAACAAAAACGTGTTTTTGTTACAGGTCTTGTAACAAAAACGTGTTTTTGTTACAGGTCTTGTAACAAAAACGTGTTTTTGTTACAGGTCTTGTAACAAAAACGTGTTTTTGTTACAGGTCTTGTAACAAAAACGTGTTTTTGTTACAGGTCTTGTAACAAAAACGTGTTTTTGTTACAGGTCTTGTAACAAAAACGTGTTTTTGTTACAGGTCTTGTAACAAAAACGTGTTTTTGTTACAGGTCTTGTAACAAAAACGTGTTTTTGTTACAGGTCTTGTAACAAAAACGTGTTTTTGTTACAGGTCTTGTAACAAAAACGTGTTTTTGTTACAGGTCTTGTAACAAAAACGTGTTTTTGTTACAGGTCCTTGTAACAAAAACGTGTTTTTGTTACAGGTCTTGTAACAAAAACGTGTTTTTGTTACAGGTCTTGTAACAAAAACGTGTTTTTGTTACAGGTCTTGTAACAAAAACGTGTTTTTGTTACAGGTCTTGTAACAAAAACGTGTTTTTGTTACAGGTCTTGTAACAAAAACGTGTTTTTGTTACAGGTCTTGTAACAAAAACGTGTTTTTGTTACAGGTCTTGTAACAAAAACGTGTTTTTGTTACAGGTCTTGTAACAAAAACGTGTTTTTGTTACAGGTCTTGTAACAAAAACGTGTTTTTGTTACAGGTCTTGTAACAAAAACGTGTTTTTGTTACAGGTCTTGTAACAAAAAACGTGTTTTTGTTACAGGTCTTGTAACAAAAACGTGTTTTTGTTACAGGTCTTGTAACAAAAACGTGTTTTTGTTACAGGTCTTGTAACAAAAACGTGTTTTTGTTACAGGTCTTGTAACAAAAACGTGTTTTTGTTACAGGTCTTGTAACAAAAACGTGTTTTTGTTACAGGTCTTGTAACAAAAACGTGTTTTTGTTACAGGTCTTGTAACAAAAACGTGTTTTTGTTACAGGTCTTGTAACAAAAACGTGTTTTTGTTACAGGTCTTGTAACAAAAACGTGTTTTTGTTACAGGTCTTGTAACAAAAACGTGTTTTTGTTACAGGTCTTGTAACAAAAACGTGTTTTTGTTACAGGTCTTGTAACAAAAACGTGTTTTTGTTACAGGTCTTGTAACAAAAACGTGTTTTTGTTACAGGTCTTGTAACAAAAACGTGTTTTTGTTACAGGTCTTGTAACAAAAACGTGTTTTTGTTACAGGTCTTGTAACAAAAACGTGTTTTTGTTACAGGTCTTGTAACAAAAACGTGTTTTTGTTACAGGTCTTGTAACAAAAACGTGTTTTTGTTACAGGTCTTGTAACAAAAACGTGTTTTTGTTACAGGTCCTGTAACAAAAACGTGTTTTTGTTACAGGTCTTGTAACAAAAACGTGTTTTTGTTACAGGTCTTGTAACAAAAACGTGTTTTTGTTACAGGTCTTGTAACAAAAACGTGTTTTTGTTACAGGTCTTGTAACAAAAACGTGTTTTTGTTACAGGTCTTGTAACAAAAACGTGTTTTTGTTACAGGTCTTGTAACAAAAACGTGTTTTTGTTACAGGTCCTTGTAACAAAAACGTGTTTTTGTTACAGGTCTTGTAACAAAAACGTGTTTTTGTTACAGGTCTTGTAACAAAAACGTGTTTTTGTTACAGGTCTTGTAACAAAAACGTGTTTTTGTTACAGGTCTTGTAACAAAAACGTGTTTTTGTTACAGGTCTTGTAACAAAAACGTGTTTTTGTTACAGGTCTTGTAACAAAAACGTGTTTTTGTTACAGGTCTTGTAACAAAAACGTGTTTTTGTTACAGGTCTTGTAACAAAAACGTGTTTTTGTTACAGGTCCTTGTAACAAAAACGTGTTTTTGTTACAGGTCTTGTAACAAAAACGTGTTTTTGTTACAGGTCTTGTAACAAAAACGTGTTTTTGTTACAGGTCTTGTAACAAAAACGTGTTTTTGTTACAGGTCCTTGTAACAAAAACGTGTTTTTGTTACAGGTCTTGTAACAAAAACGTGTTTTTGTTACAGGTCTTGTAACAAAAACGTGTTTTTGTTACAGGTCTTGTAACAAAAACGTGTTTTTGTTACAGGTCTTGTAACAAAAACGTGTTTTTGTTACAGGTCTTGTAACAAAAACGTGTTTTTGTTACAGGTCTTGTAACAAAAACGTGTTTTTGTTACAGGTCTTGTAACAAAAACGTGTTTTTGTTACAGGTCTTGTAACAAAAACGTGTTTTTGTTACAGGTCTTGTAACAAAAACGTGTTTTTGTTACAGGTCTTGTAACAAAAACGTGTTTTTGTTACAGGTCTTGTAACAAAAACGTGTTTTTGTTACAGGTCTTGTAACAAAAACGTGTTTTTGTTACAGGTCTTGTAACAAAAACGTGTTTTTGTTACAGGTCTTGTAACAAAACGTGTTTTTGTTACAGGTCTTGTAACAAAAACGTGTTTTTGTTACAGGTCTTGTAACAAAAACGTGTTTTTGTTACAGGTCTTGTAACAAAAACGTGTTTTTGTTACAGGTCTTGTAACAAAAACGTGTTTTTGTTACAGGTCTTGTAACAAAAACGTGTTTTTGTTACAGGTCTTGTAACAAAAACGTGTTTTTGTTACAGGTCTTGTAACAAAAACGTGTTTTTGTTACAGGTCTTGTAACAAAAACGTGTTTTTGTTACAGGTCTTGTAACAAAAACGTGTTTTTGTTACAGGTCTTGTAACAAAAACGTGTTTTTGTTACAGGTCTTGTAACAAAAACGTGTTTTTGTTACAGGTCTTGTAACAAAAACGTGTTTTTGTTACAGGTCTTGTAACAAAACGTGTTTTTGTTACAGGTCTTGTAACAAAAACGTGTTTTTGTTACAGGTCTTGTAACAAAAACGTGTTTTTGTTACAGGTCTTGTAACAAAAACGTGTTTTTGTTACAGGTCTTGTAACAAAAACGTGTTTTTGTTACAGGTCTTGTAACAAAAACGTGTTTTTGTTACAGGTCTTGTAACAAAAACGTGTTTTTGTTACAGGTCTTGTAACAAAAACGTGTTTTTGTTACAGGTCCTTGTAACAAAAACGTGTTTTTGTTACAGGTCTTGTAACAAAAACGTGTTTTTGTTACAGGTCTTGTAACAAAAACGTGTTTTTGTTACAGGTCTTGTAACAAAAACGTGTTTTTGTTACAGGTCTTGTAACAAAAACGTGTTTTTGTTACAGGTCTTGTAACAAAAACGTGTTTTTGTTACAGGTCTTGTAACAAAAACGTGTTTTTGTTACAGGTCTTGTAACAAAAACGTGTTTTTGTTACAGGTCTTGTAACAAAAACGTGTTTTTGTTACAGGTCTTGTAACAAAAACGTGTTTTTGTTACAGGTCTTGTAACAAAAACGTGTTTTTGTTACAGGTCTTGTAACAAAAACGTGTTTTTGTTACAGGTCCTTGTAACAAAACACGTGTTTTTGTTACAGGTCTTGTAACAAAAACGTGTTTTTGTTACAGGTCTTGTAACAAAAACGTGTTTTTGTTACAGGTCATGTAACAAAAACGTGTTTTTGTTACAGGTCCTTGTAACAAAACTGTGTTTTTGTTACAGGTCCTTGTAACAAAACCGTGTTTTTGTTACAGGTCCTTGTAACAAAACGTGTTTTTGTTACAGGTCCTGTAACAAAAACGTGTTTTTGTTACAGGTCCTTGTAACAAAAAACGTGTTTTTGTTACAGGTCCTGTAACAAAAACGTGTTTTTGTACAGGTCTCTGTAACAAAAACGTGTTTTTGTTACAGGTCCTTGTAACAAAAACGTGTTTTTGTTACAGGTCCTTGTAAACAAACACGTGTTTTTGTTACAGGTCCTGTAACAAACAACGTGTTTTTGTTACAGGTCCCTTGTAACAAAACACGTGTTTTTGTTACAGGTCTTGTAACAAAAACGTGTTTTTGTTACAGGTCCTGTAACAAAACACGTGTTTTTGTTACAGGTCCTTGTAACAAAACACGTGTTTTTGTTACAGGTCTTGTAACAAACACGTGTTTTTGTTACAGGTCCTGTAACAAAAACGTGTTTTTGTTACAGGTCCTTGTAACAAAACACGTGTTTTTGTTACAGGTCCTGTAACAAAACACGTGTTTTTGTTACAGGTCCTTGTAACAAACACGTGTTTTTTGTTACAGGTCCTGTAACAAAACACGTGTTTTTGTTACAGGTCATGTAACAAAACGTGTTTTGTTACAGGTCCTTGTAACAAAAACGTGTTTTTGTTACAGGTCATGTAACAACACGTGTTTTATGTTACAGGTCCTGTAACAAACACGTGTTTTTGTTACAAGACCTGTAACAAAAACGTGTTTTTGTTACAGGTCTTGTAACAAAAACGTGTTTTTGTTACAGGTCTTGTAACAAAAACGTGTTTTTGTTACAGGTCTTGTAACAAAAACGTGTTTTTGTTACAGGTCTTGTAACAAAAACGTGTTTTTGTTACAGGTCTTGTAACAAAAACGTGTTTTTGTTACAGGTCTTGTAACAAAAACGTGTTTTTGTTACAGGTCTTGTAACAAAAACGTGTTTTTGTTACAGGTCTTGTAACAAAAACGTGTTTTTGTTACAGGTCTTGTAACAAAAACGTGTTTTTGTTACAGGTCTTGTAACAAAAACGTGTTTTTGTTACAGGTCTTGTAACAAAAACGTGTTTTTGTTACAGGTCTTGTAACAAAAACGTGTTTTTGTTACAGGTCTTGTAACAAAAACGTGTTTTTGTTACAGGTCTTGTAACAAAAACGTGTTTTTGTTACAGGTCTTGTAACAAAAACGTGTTTTTGTTACAGGTCTTGTAACAAAAACGTGTTTTTGTTACAGGTCTTGTAACAAAAACGTGTTTTTGTTACAGGTCTTGTAACAAAAACGTGTTTTTGTTACAGGTCTTGTAACAAAAACGTGTTTTTGTTACAGGTCTTGTAACAAAAACGTGTTTTTGTTACAGGTCTTGTAACAAAAACGTGTTTTTGTTACAGGTCTTGTAACAAAAACGTGTTTTTGTTACAGGTCTTGTAACAAAAACGTGTTTTTGTTACAGGTCTTGTAACAAAAACGTGTTTTTGTTACAGGTCTTGTAACAAAAACGTGTTTTTGTTACAGGTCTTGTAACAAAAACGTGTTTTTGTTACAGGTCTTGTAACAAAAACGTGTTTTTGTTACAGGTCTTGTAACAAAAACGTGTTTTTGTTACAGGTCTTGTAACAAAAACGTGTTTTTGTTACAGGTCTTGTAACAAAAACGTGTTTTTGTTACAGGTCTTGTAACAAAAACGTGTTTTTGTTACAGGTCTTGTAACAAAAACGTGTTTTTGTTACAGGTCTTGTAACAAAAACGTGTTTTTGTTACAGGTCTTGTAACAAAAACGTGTTTTTGTTACAGGTCTTGTAACAAAAACGTGTTTTTGTTACAGGTCTTGTAACAAAAACGTGTTTTTGTTACAGGTCTTGTAACAAAAACGTGTTTTTGTTACAGGTCTTGTAACAAAAACGTGTTTTTGTTACAGGTCTTGTAACAAAAACGTGTTTTTGTTACAGGTCTTGTAACAAAAACGTGTTTTTGTTACAGGTCTTGTAACAAAAACGTGTTTTTGTTACAGGTCTTGTAACAAAAACGTGTTTTTGTTACAGGTCTTGTAACAAAAACGTGTTTTTGTTACAGGTCTTGTAACAAAAACGTGTTTTTGTTACAGGTCTTGTAACAAAAACGTGTTTTTGTTACAGGTCTTGTAACAAAAACGTGTTTTTGTTACAGGTCTTGTAACAAAAACGTGTTTTTGTTACAGGTCTTGTAACAAAAACGTGTTTTTGTTACAGGTCTTGTAACAAAAACGTGTTTTTGTTACAGGTCTTGTAACAAAAACGTGTTTTTGTTACAGGTCTTGTAACAAAAACGTGTTTTTGTTACAGGTCTTGTAACAAAAACGTGTTTTTGTTACAGGTCTTGTAACAAAAACGTGTTTTTGTTACAGGTCTTGTAACAAAAACGTGTTTTTGTTACAGGTCTTGTAACAAAAACGTGTTTTTGTTACAGGTCTTGTAACAAAAACGTGTTTTTGTTACAGGTCTTGTAACAAAAACGTGTTTTTGTTACAGGTCTTGTAACAAAAACGTGTTTTTGTTACAGGTCTTGTAACAAAAACGTGTTTTTGTTACAGGTCTTGTAACAAAAACGTGTTTTTGTTACAGGTCTTGTAACAAAAACGTGTTTTTGTTACAGGTCTTGTAACAAAAACGTGTTTTTGTTACAGGTCTTGTAACAAAAACGTGTTTTTGTTACAGGTCTTGTAACAAAAACGTGTTTTTGTTACAGGTCTTGTAACAAAAACGTGTTTTTGTTACAGGTCTTGTAACAAAAACGTGTTTTTGTTACAGGTCTTGTAACAAAAACGTGTTTTTGTTACAGGTCTTGTAACAAAAACGTGTTTTTGTTACAGGTCTTGTAACAAAAACGTGTTTTTGTTACAGGTCTTGTAACAAAAACGTGTTTTTGTTACAGGTCTTGTAACAAAAACGTGTTTTTGTTACAGGTCTTGTAACAAAAACGTGTTTTTGTTACAGGTCTTGTAACAAAAACGTGTTTTTGTTACAGGTCTTGTAACAAAAACGTGTTTTTGTTACAGGTCTTGTAACAAAAACGTGTTTTTGTTACAGGTCTTGTAACAAAAACGTGTTTTTGTTACAGGTCTTGTAACAAAAACGTGTTTTTGTTACAGGTCTTGTAACAAAAACGTGTTTTTGTTACAGGTCTTGTAACAAAAACGTGTTTTTGTTACAGGTCTTGTAACAAAAACGTGTTTTTGTTACAGGTCTTGTAACAAAAACGTGTTTTTGTTACAGGTCTTGTAACAAAAACGTGTTTTTGTTACAGGTCTTGTAACAAAAACGTGTTTTTGTTACAGGTCTTGTAACAAAAACGTGTTTTTGTTACAGGTCTTGTAACAAAAACGTGTTTTTGTTACAGGTCTTGTAACAAAAACGTGTTTTTGTTACAGGTCTTGTAACAAAAACGTGTTTTTGTTACAGGTCTTGTAACAAAAACGTGTTTTTGTTACAGGTCTTGTAACAAAAACGTGTTTTTGTTACAGGTCTTGTAACAAAAACGTGTTTTTGTTACAGGTCTTGTAACAAAAACGTGTTTTTGTTACAGGTCTTGTAACAAAAACGTGTTTTTGTTACAGGTCTTGTAACAAAAACGTGTTTTTGTTACAGGTCTTGTAACAAAAACGTGTTTTTGTTACAGGTCTTGTAACAAAAACGTGTTTTTGTTACAGGTCTTGTAACAAAAACGTGTTTTTGTTACAGGTCTTGTAACAAAAACGTGTTTTTGTTACAGGTCTTGTAACAAAAACGTGTTTTTGTTACAGGTCTTGTAACAAAAACGTGTTTTTGTTACAGGTCTTGTAACAAAAACGTGTTTTTGTTACAGGTCTTGTAACAAAAACGTGTTTTTGTTACAGGTCTTGTAACAAAAACGTGTTTTTGTTACAGGTCTTGTAACAAAAACGTGTTTTTGTTACAGGTCTTGTAACAAAAACGTGTTTTTGTTACAGGTCTTGTAACAAAAACGTGTTTTTGTTACAGGTCTTGTAACAAAAACGTGTTTTTGTTACAGGTCTTGTAACAAAAACGTGTTTTTGTTACAGGTCTTGTAACAAAAACGTGTTTTTGTTACAGGTCTTGTAACAAAAACGTGTTTTTGTTACAGGTCTTGTAACAAAAACGTGTTTTTGTTACAGGTCTTGTAACAAAAACGTGTTTTTGTTACAGGTCTTGTAACAAAAACGTGTTTTTGTTACAGGTCTTGTAACAAAAACGTGTTTTTGTTACAGGTCTTGTAACAAAAACGTGTTTTTGTTACAGGTCTTGTAACAAAAACGTGTTTTTGTTACAGGTCTTGTAACAAAAACGTGTTTTTGTTACAGGTCTTGTAACAAAAACGTGTTTTTGTTACAGGTCTTGTAACAAAAACGTGTTTTTGTTACAGGTCTTGTAACAAAAACGTGTTTTTGTTACAGGTCTTGTAACAAAAACGTGTTTTTGTTACAGGTCTTGTAACAAAAACGTGTTTTTGTTACAGGTCTTGTAACAAAAACGTGTTTTTGTTACAGGTCTTGTAACAAAAACGTGTTTTTGTTACAGGTCTTGTAACAAAAACGTGTTTTTGTTACAGGTCTTGTAACAAAAACGTGTTTTTGTTACAGGTCTTGTAACAAAAACGTGTTTTTGTTACAGGTCTTGTAACAAAAACGTGTTTTTGTTACAGGTCTTGTAACAAAAACGTGTTTTTGTTACAGGTCTTGTAACAAAAACGTGTTTTTGTTACAGGTCTTGTAACAAAAACGTGTTTTTGTTACAGGTCTTGTAACAAAAACGTGTTTTTGTTACAGGTCTTGTAACAAAAACGTGTTTTTGTTACAGGTCTTGTAACAAAAACGTGTTTTTGTTACAGGTCTTGTAACAAAAACGTGTTTTTGTTACAGGTCTTGTAACAAAAACGTGTTTTTGTTACAGGTCTTGTAACAAAAACGTGTTTTTGTTACAGGTCTTGTAACAAAAACGTGTTTTTGTTACAGGTCTTGTAACAAAAACGTGTTTTTGTTACAGGTCTTGTAACAAAAACGTGTTTTTGTTACAGGTCTTGTAACAAAAACGTGTTTTTGTTACAGGTCTTGTAACAAAAACGTGTTTTTGTTACAGGTCTTGTAACAAAAACGTGTTTTTGTTACAGGTCTTGTAACAAAAACGTGTTTTTGTTACAGGTCTTGTAACAAAAACGTGTTTTTGTTACAGGTCTTGTAACAAAAACGTGTTTTTGTTACAGGTCTTGTAACAAAAACGTGTTTTTGTTACAGGTCTTGTAACAAAAACGTGTTTTTGTTACAGGTCTTGTAACAAAAACGTGTTTTTGTTACAGGTCTTGTAACAAAAACGTGTTTTTGTTACAGGTCTTGTAACAAAAACGTGTTTTTGTTACAGGTCTTGTAACAAAAACGTGTTTTTGTTACAGGTCTTGTAACAAAAACGTGTTTTTGTTACAGGTCTTGTAACAAAAACGTGTTTTTGTTACAGGTCTTGTAACAAAAACGTGTTTTTGTTACAGGTCTTGTAACAAAAACGTGTTTTTGTTACAGGTCTTGTAACAAAAACGTGTTTTTGTTACAGGTCTTGTAACAAAAACGTGTTTTTGTTACAGGTCTTGTAACAAAAACGTGTTTTTGTTACAGGTCTTGTAACAAAAACGTGTTTTTGTTACAGGTCTTGTAACAAAAACGTGTTTTTGTTACAGGTCTTGTAACAAAAACGTGTTTTTGTTACAGGTCTTGTAACAAAAACGTGTTTTTGTTACAGGTCTTGTAACAAAAACGTGTTTTTGTTACAGGTCTTGTAACAAAAACGTGTTTTTGTTACAGGTCTTGTAACAAAAACGTGTTTTTGTTACAGGTCTTGTAACAAAAACGTGTTTTTGTTACAGGTCTTGTAACAAAAACGTGTTTTTGTTACAGGTCTTGTAACAAAAACGTGTTTTTGTTACAGGTCTTGTAACAAAAACGTGTTTTTGTTACAGGTCTTGTAACAAAAACGTGTTTTTGTTACAGGTCTTGTAACAAAAACGTGTTTTTGTTACAGGTCTTGTAACAAAAACGTGTTTTTGTTACAGGTCTTGTAACAAAAACGTGTTTTTGTTACAGGTCTTGTAACAAAAACGTGTTTTTGTTACAGGTCTTGTAACAAAAACGTGTTTTTGTTACAGGTCTTGTAACAAAAACGTGTTTTTGTTACAGGTCTTGTAACAAAAACGTGTTTTTGTTACAGGTCTTGTAACAAAAACGTGTTTTTGTTACAGGTCTTGTAACAAAAACGTGTTTTTGTTACAGGTCTTGTAACAAAAACGTGTTTTTGTTACAGGTCTTGTAACAAAAACGTGTTTTTGTTACAGGTCTTGTAACAAAAACGTGTTTTTGTTACAGGTCTTGTAACAAAAACGTGTTTTTGTTACAGGTCTTGTAACAAAAACGTGTTTTGTTACAGGTCTTGTATACTAAAACGTGTTTTTGTACAGTCCCTTGTAATCAAAAAGCGTGTTTTTGTTCAAGGTCTTGTAACAAAAAAAACGTGTTTTGGTTACAGGTCTTGTAACAAAAACTGGTTTTTGTTACAGGTCTTGTAACAAAAACGTGTTTTTGTTACAGGTCTTGTAACAAAAACGTGTTTTTGTTTACAGGTCTTGTAACAAAACGTGTTTTTGTTTACAGGTCTTGTAACAAGAAACGTGTTTTTGTTACAGGTCTTGTAACAAAAACGTGTTTTGGTTACAGGTCTTGTAACAAAAACGTGTTTTTTGTTACAGGTCTTGTAACAAAAACGTGGTTTTTGTTACAGGTCTTGTAACAAGAAACGTGTTTTTGGTTACAGGTCTTGTAACAAAAACGTGTTTTTGTTTACAGGTCTTGTAACATAAACGTGTTTTTGTTACAGGTCTTGTAACAAAAACGTGTTTTTGTTACAGGTCTTGTAACAAAAACGTGTTTTTGTTACAGTCTTGTAACAAAATACGTGTTTTTGTTACAGGTCTTGTAACAAAAACGTGTTTTTGTTACAGGTCTTGTAACAAAAACGTGTTTTTGTTACAGGTCTTGTAACAAAAACGTGTTTTTGTTACAGGTCTTGTAACAAAAACGTGTTTTTGTTACTGGTCTTGTAACAAAAACGTGTTTTTGTTACAGGTCTTGTAACAAAAACGTGTTTTTGTTACAGGTCTTGTAACAAAAACGTGTTTTTGTTACAGGTCTTGTAACAAAAACGTGTTTTTGTTACAGGTCTTGTAACAAAAACGTGTTTTTGTTACAGGTCTTGTAACAAAAACGTGTTTTTGTTACAGGTCTTGTAACAAAAACGTGTTTTTGTTACAGGTCTTGTAACAAAAACGTGTTTTTGTTACAGGTCTTGTAACAAAAACGTGTTTTTGTTACAGGTCTTGTAACAAAAAACGTGTTTTTGTTACAGGTCTTGTAACAAAAACGTGTTTTTGTTACAGGTCTTGTAACAAAAACGTGTTTTTGTTACAGGTCTTGTAACAAAAACGTGTTTTTGTTACAGGTCTTGTAACAAAAACGTGTTTTTGTTACAGGTCTTGTAACAAAAACGTGTTTTTGTTACAGGTCTTGTAACAAAAACGTGTTTTTGTTACAGGTCTTGTAACAAAAACGTGTTTTTGTTACAGGTCTTGTAACAAAAAACGTGTTTTTTGTTACAGGTCTTGTAACAAAAACGTGTTTTTGTTACAGGTCTTGTAACAAAAACGTGTTTTTGTTACAGGTCTTGTAACAAAAACGTGTTTTTGTTACAGGTCTTGTAACAAAAACGTGTTTTTTGTTACAGGTCTTGTAACAAAAACGTGTTTTTGTTACAGGTCTTGTAACAAAAACGTGTTTTTGTTACAGGTCTTGTAACAAAAACGTGTTTTTGTTACAGGTCTTGTAACAAAAACGTGTTTTTGTTACAGGTCTTGTAACAAAAACGTGTTTTTGTTACAGGTCTTGTAACAAAAACGTGTTTTTGTTACAGGTCTTGTAACAAAAACGTGTTTTTGTTACAGGTCTTGTAACAAAAACGTGTTTTTGTTACAGGTCTTGTAACAAAAACGTGTTTTTGTTACAGGTCTTGTAACAAAAACGTGTTTTTTGTTACAGGTCTTGTAACAAAAACGTGTTTTTGTTACAGGTCTTGTAACAAAAACGTGTTTTTGTTACAGGTCTTGTAACAAAAACGTGTTTTTGTTACAGGTCTTGTAACAAAAAACGTGTTTTTGTTACAGGTCTTGTAACAAAAACGTGTTTTTGTTACAGGTCTTGTAACAAAAACGTGTTTTTGTTACAGGTCTTGTAACAAAAACGTGTTTTTGTTACAGGTCTTGTAACAAAAACGTGTTTTTGTTACAGGTCTTGTAACAAAAACGTGTTTTTTGTTACAGGTCTTGTAACAAAAACGTGTTTTTGTTACAGGTCTTGTAACAAAAACGTGTTTTTGTTACAGGTCTTGTAACAAAAACGTGTTTTTGTTACAGGTCTTGTAACAAAAACGTGTTTTTTGTTACAGGTCTTGTAACAAAAACGTGTTTTTGTTACAGGTCTTGTAACAAAAACGTGTTTTTGTTACAGGTCTTGTAACAAAAACGTGTTTTTGTTACAGGTCTTGTAACAAAAACGTGTTTTTGTTACAGGTCTTGTAACAAAAACGTGTTTTTGTTACAGGTCTTGTAACAAAAACGTGTTTTTGTTACAGGTCTTGTAACAAAAACGTGTTTTTGTTACAGGTCTTGTAACAAAAACGTGTTTTTGTTACAGGTCTTGTAACAAAAACGTGTTTTTGTTACAGGTCTTGTAACAAAAACGTGTTTTTGTTACAGGTCTTGTAACAAAAACGTGTTTTTGTTACAGGTCTTGTAACAAAAACGTGTTTTTGTTACAGGTCTTGTAACAAAAACGTGTTTTTGTTACAGGTCTTGTAACAAAAACGTGTTTTTGTTACAGGTCTTGTAACAAAAACGTGTTTTTGTTACAGGTCTTGTAACAAAAACGTGTTTTTGTTACAGGTCTTGTAACAAAAACGTGTTTTTGTTACAGGTCTTGTAACAAAAACGTGTTTTTGTTACAGGTCTTGTAACAAAAACGTGTTTTTGTTACAGGTCTTGTAACAAAAACGTGTTTTTGTTACAGGTCTTGTAACAAAAACGTGTTTTTGTTACAGGTCTTGTAACAAAAACGTGTTTTTGTTACAGGTCTTGTAACAAAAACGTGTTTTTGTTACAGGTCTTGTAACAAAAACGTGTTTTTGTTACAGGTCTTGTAACAAAAACGTGTTTTTGTTACAGGTCTTGTAACAAAAACGTGTTTTTGTTACAGGTCTTGTAACAAAAACGTGTTTTTGTTACAGGTCTTGTAACAAAAACGTGTTTTTGTTACAGGTCTTGTAACAAAAACGTGTTTTTGTTACAGGTCTTGTAACAAAAACGTGTTTTTGTTACAGGTCTTGTAACAAAAACGTGTTTTTGTTACAGGTCTTGTAACAAAAAACGTGTTTTTGTTACAGGTCTTGTAACAAAAACGTGTTTTTGTTACAGGTCTTGTAACAAAAACGTGTTTTTGTTACAGGTCTTGTAACAAAAACGTGTTTTTGTTACAGGTCTTGTAACAAAAACGTGTTTTTGTTACAGGTCTTGTAACAAAAACGTGTTTTTGTTACAGGTCTTGTAACAAAAACGTGTTTTTGTTACAGGTCTTGTAACAAAAACGTGTTTTTGTTACAGGTCTTGTAACAAAAACGTGTTTTTGTTACAGGTCTTGTAACAAAAACGTGTTTTTGTTACAGGTCTTGTAACAAAAACGTGTTTTTGTTACAGGTCTTGTAACAAAAACGTGTTTTTGTTACAGGTCTTGTAACAAAAACGTGTTTTTGTTACAGGTCTTGTAACAAAAACGTGTTTTTGTTACAGGTCTTGTAACAAAAACGTGTTTTTGTTACAGGTCTTGTAACAAAAACGTGTTTTTGTTACAGGTCTTGTAACAAAAACGTGTTTTTGTTACAGGTCTTGTAACAAAAACGTGTTTTTGTTACAGGTCTTGTAACAAAAACGTGTTTTTGTTACAGGTCTTGTAACAAAAACGTGTTTTTGTTACAGGTCTTGTAACAAAAACGTGTTTTTGTTACAGGTCTTGTAACAAAAACGTGTTTTTGTTACAGGTCTTGTAACAAAAACGTGTTTTTGTTACAGGTCTTGTAACAAAAACGTGTTTTTGTTACAGGTCTTGTAACAAAAACGTGTTTTTGTTACAGGTCTTGTAACAAAAACGTGTTTTTGTTACAGGTCTTGTAACAAAAACGTGTTTTTGTTACAGGTCTTGTAACAAAAACGTGTTTTTGTTACAGGTCTTGTAACAAAAACGTGTTTTTGTTACAGGTCTTGTAACAAAAACGTGTTTTTGTTACAGGTCTTGTAACAAAAACGTGTTTTTGTTACAGGTCTTGTAACAAAAACGTGTTTTTGTTACAGGTCTTGTAACAAAAACGTGTTTTTGTTACAGGTCTTGTAACAAAAACGTGTTTTTGTTACAGGTCTTGTAACAAAAACGTGTTTTTGTTACAGGTCTTGTAACAAAAACGTGTTTTTGTTACAGGTCTTGTAACAAAAACGTGTTTTTGTTACAGGTCTTGTAACAAAAACGTGTTTTTGTTACAGGTCTTGTAACAAAAACGTGTTTTTGTTACAGGTCTTGTAACAAAAACGTGTTTTTGTTACAGGTCTTGTAACAAAAACGTGTTTTTGTTACAGGTCTTGTAACAAAAACGTGTTTTTGTTACAGGTCTTGTAACAAAAACGTGTTTTTGTTACAGGTCTTGTAACAAAAACGTGTTTTTGTTACAGGTCTTGTAACAAAAACGTGTTTTTGTTACAGGTCTTGTAACAAAAACGTGTTTTTGTTACAGGTCTTGTAACAAAAACGTGTTTTTGTTACAGGTCTTGTAACAAAAACGTGTTTTTGTTACAGGTCTTGTAACAAAAACGTGTTTTTGTTACAGGTCTTGTAACAAAAACGTGTTTTTGTTACAGGTCTTGTAACAAAAACGTGTTTTTGTTACAGGTCTTGTAACAAAAACGTGTTTTTGTTACAGGTCTTGTAACAAAAACGTGTTTTTGTTACAGGTCTTGTAACAAAAACGTGTTTTTGTTACAGGTCTTGTAACAAAAACGTGTTTTTGTTACAGGTCTTGTAACAAAAACGTGTTTTTGTTACAGGTCTTGTAACAAAAACGTGTTTTTGTTACAGGTCTTGTAACAAAAACGTGTTTTTGTTACAGGTCTTGTAACAAAAACGTGTTTTT
The DNA here is from genome assembly GCF_017639655.2 of Falco naumanni. Taxonomy (NCBI): domain Eukaryota; kingdom Metazoa; phylum Chordata; class Aves; order Falconiformes; family Falconidae; genus Falco; species Falco naumanni. The sequence continues at coordinate 17,881 of NW_024427444.1, forward strand.
GTTACAGGTCTTGTAACAAAAACGTGTTTTTGTTACAGGTCTTGTAACAAAAACGTGTTTTTGTTACAGGTCTTGTAACAAAAACGTGTTTTTGTTACAGGTCTTGTAACAAAAACGTGTTTTTGTTACAGGTCTTGTAACAAAAACGTGTTTTTGTTACAGGTCTTGTAACAAAAACGTGTTTTTGTTACAGGTCTTGTAACAAAAACGTGTTTTTGTTACAGGTCTTGTAACAAAAACGTGTTTTTGTTACAGGTCTTGTAACAAAAACGTGTTTTTGTTACAGGTCTTGTAACAAAAACGTGTTTTTGTTACAGGTCTTGTAACAAAAACGTGTTTTTGTTACAGGTCTTGTAACAAAAACGTGTTTTTGTTACAGGTCTTGTAACAAAAACGTGTTTTTGTTACAGGTCTTGTAACAAAAACGTGTTTTTGTTACAGGTCTTGTAACAAAAACGTGTTTTTGTTACAGGTCTTGTAACAAAAACGTGTTTTTGTTACAGGTCTTGTAACAAAAACGTGTTTTTGTTACAGGTCTTGTAACAAAAAACGTGTTTTTGTTACAGGTCTTGTAACAAAAACGTGTTTTTGTTACAGGTCTTGTAACAAAAACGTGTTTTTGTTACAGGTCTTGTAACAAAAACGTGTTTTTGTTACAGGTCTTGTAACAAAAACGTGTTTTTGTTACAGGTCTTGTAACAAAAACGTGTTTTTGTTACAGGTCTTGTAACAAAAACGTGTTTTTGTTACAGGTCTTGTAACAAAAACGTGTTTTTGTTACAGGTCTTGTAACAAAAACGTGTTTTTGTTACAGGTCTTGTAACAAAAACGTGTTTTTGTTACAGGTCTTGTAACAAAAACGTGTTTTTGTTACAGGTCTTGTAACAAAAACGTGTTTTTGTTACAGGTCTTGTAACAAAAACGTGTTTTTGTTACAGGTCTTGTAACAAAAACGTGTTTTTGTTACAGGTCTTGTAACAAAAACGTGTTTTTGTTACAGGTCTTGTAACAAAAACGTGTTTTTGTTACAGGTCTTGTAACAAAAACGTGTTTTTGTTACAGGTCTTGTAACAAAAACGTGTTTTTGTTACAGGTCTTGTAACAAAAACGTGTTTTTGTTACAGGTCTTGTAACAAAAACGTGTTTTTGTTACAGGTCTTGTAACAAAAACGTGTTTTTGTTACAGGTCTTGTAACAAAAACGTGTTTTTGTTACAGGTCTTGTAACAAAAACGTGTTTTTGTTACAGGTCTTGTAACAAAAACGTGTTTTTGTTACAGGTCTTGTAACAAAAACGTGTTTTTGTTACAGGTCTTGTAACAAAAACGTGTTTTTGTTACAGGTCTTGTAACAAAAACGTGTTTTTGTTACAGGTCTTGTAACAAAAACGTGTTTTTGTTACAGGTCTTGTAACAAAAACGTGTTTTTGTTACAGGTCTTGTAACAAAAACGTGTTTTTGTTACAGGTCTTGTAACAAAAACGTGTTTTTGTTACAGGTCTTGTAACAAAAACGTGTTTTTGTTACAGGTCTTGTAACAAAAACGTGTTTTTGTTACAGGTCTTGTAACAAAAACGTGTTTTTGTTACAGGTCTTGTAACAAAAACGTGTTTTTGTTACAGGTCTTGTAACAAAAACGTGTTTTTGTTACAGGTCTTGTAACAAAAACGTGTTTTTGTTACAGGTCTTGTAACAAAAACGTGTTTTTGTTACAGGTCTTGTAACAAAAACGTGTTTTTGTTACAGGTCTTGTAACAAAAACGTGTTTTTGTTACAGGTCTTGTAACAAAAACGTGTTTTTGTTACAGGTCTTGTAACAAAAACGTGTTTTTGTTACAGGTCTTGTAACAAAAACGTGTTTTTGTTACAGGTCTTGTAACAAAAACGTGTTTTTGTTACAGGTCTTGTAACAAAAACGTGTTTTTGTTACAGGTCTTGTAACAAAAACGTGTTTTTGTTACAGGTCTTGTAACAAAAACGTGTTTTTGTTACAGGTCTTGTAACAAAAACGTGTTTTTGTTACAGGTCTTGTAACAAAAACGTGTTTTTGTTACAGGTCTTGTAACAAAAACGTGTTTTTGTTACAGGTCTTGTAACAAAAACGTGTTTTTGTTACAGGTCTTGTAACAAAAACGTGTTTTTGTTACAGGTCTTGTAACAAAAACGTGTTTTTGTTACAGGTCTTGTAACAAAAACGTGTTTTTGTTACAGGTCTTGTAACAAAAACGTGTTTTTGTTACAGGTCTTGTAACAAAAACGTGTTTTTGTTACAGGTCTTGTAACAAAAACGTGTTTTTGTTACAGGTCTTGTAACAAAAACGTGTTTTTGTTACAGGTCTTGTAACAAAAACGTGTTTTTGTTACAGGTCTTGTAACAAAAACGTGTTTTTGTTACAGGTCTTGTAACAAAAACGTGTTTTTGTTACAGGTCTTGTAACAAAAACGTGTTTTTGTTACAGGTCTTGTAACAAAAACGTGTTTTTGTTACAGGTCTTGTAACAAAAACGTGTTTTTGTTACAGGTCTTGTAACAAAAACGTGTTTTTGTTACAGGTCTTGTAACAAAAACGTGTTTTTGTTACAGGTCTTGTAACAAAAACGTGTTTTTGTTACAGGTCTTGTAACAAAAACGTGTTTTTGTTACAGGTCTTGTAACAAAAACGTGTTTTTGTTACAGGTCTTGTAACAAAAACGTGTTTTTGTTACAGGTCTTGTAACAAAAACGTGTTTTTGTTACAGGTCTTGTAACAAAAACGTGTTTTTGTTACAGGTCTTGTAACAAAAACGTGTTTTTGTTACAGGTCTTGTAACAAAAACGTGTTTTTGTTACAGGTCTTGTAACAAAAACGTGTTTTTGTTACAGGTCTTGTAACAAAAACGTGTTTTTGTTACAGGTCTTGTAACAAAAACGTGTTTTTGTTACAGGTCTTGTAACAAAAACGTGTTTTTGTTACAGGTCTTGTAACAAAAACGTGTTTTTGTTACAGGTCTTGTAACAAAAACGTGTTTTTGTTACAGGTCTTGTAACAAAAACGTGTTTTTGTTACAGGTCTTGTAACAAAAACGTGTTTTTGTTACAGGTCTTGTAACAAAAACGTGTTTTTGTTACAGGTCTTGTAACAAAAACGTGTTTTTGTTACAGGTCTTGTAACAAAAACGTGTTTTTGTTACAGGTCTTGTAACAAAAACGTGTTTTTGTTACAGGTCTTGTAACAAAAACGTGTTTTTGTTACAGGTCTTGTAACAAAAACGTGTTTTTGTTACAGGTCTTGTAACAAAAACGTGTTTTTGTTACAGGTCTTGTAACAAAAACGTGTTTTTGTTACAGGTCTTGTAACAAAAACGTGTTTTTGTTACAGGTCTTGTAACAAAAACGTGTTTTTGTTACAGGTCTTGTAACAAAAACGTGTTTTTGTTACAGGTCTTGTAACAAAAACGTGTTTTTGTTACAGGTCTTGTAACAAAAACGTGTTTTTGTTACAGGTCTTGTAACAAAAACGTGTTTTTGTTACAGGTCTTGTAACAAAAACGTGTTTTTGTTACAGGTCTTGTAACAAAAACGTGTTTTTGTTACAGGTCTTGTAACAAAAACGTGTTTTTGTTACAGGTCTTGTAACAAAAACGTGTTTTTGTTACAGGTCTTGTAACAAAAAACGTGTTTTTGTTACAGGTCTTGTAACAAAAACGTGTTTTTGTTACAGGTCTTGTAACAAAAACGTGTTTTTGTTACAGGTCTTGTAACAAAAACGTGTTTTTGTTACAGGTCTTGTAACAAAAACGTGTTTTTGTTACAGGTCTTGTAACAAAAACGTGTTTTTGTTACAGGTCTTGTAACAAAAACGTGTTTTTGTTACAGGTCTTGTAACAAAAACGTGTTTTTGTTACAGGTCTTGTAACAAAAACGTGTTTTTGTTACAGGTCTTGTAACAAAAACGTGTTTTTGTTACAGGTCTTGTAACAAAAACGTGTTTTTGTTACAGGTCTTGTAACAAAAACGTGTTTTTGTTACAGGTCTTGTAACAAAAACGTGTTTTTGTTACAGGTCTTGTAACAAAAACGTGTTTTTGTTACAGGTCTTGTAACAAAAACGTGTTTTTGTTACAGGTCTTGTAACAAAAACGTGTTTTTGTTACAGGTCTTGTAACAAAAACGTGTTTTTGTTACAGGTCTTGTAACAAAAACGTGTTTTTGTTACAGGTCTTGTAACAAAAACGTGTTTTTGTTACAGGTCTTGTAACAAAAACGTGTTTTTGTTACAGGTCTTGTAACAAAAACGTGTTTTTGTTACAGGTCTTGTAACAAAAACGTGTTTTTGTTACAGGTCTTGTAACAAAAACGTGTTTTTGTTACAGGTCTTGTAACAAAAACGTGTTTTTGTTACAGGTCTTGTAACAAAAACGTGTTTTTGTTACAGGTCTTGTAACAAAAACGTGTTTTTGTTACAGGTCTTGTAACAAAAACGTGTTTTTGTTACAGGTCTTGTAACAAAAACGTGTTTTTGTTACAGGTCTTGTAACAAAAACGTGTTTTTGTTACAGGTCTTGTAACAAAAACGTGTTTTTGTTACAGGTCTTGTAACAAAAACGTGTTTTTGTTACAGGTCTTGTAACAAAAACGTGTTTTTGTTACAGGTCTTGTAACAAAAACGTGTTTTTGTTACAGGTCTTGTAACAAAAACGTGTTTTTGTTACAGGTCTTGTAACAAAAACGTGTTTTTGTTACAGGTCTTGTAACAAAAACGTGTTTTTGTTACAGGTCTTGTAACAAAAACGTGTTTTTGTTACAGGTCTTGTAACAAAAACGTGTTTTTGTTACAGGTCTTGTAACAAAAACGTGTTTTTGTTACAGGTCTTGTAACAAAAACGTGTTTTTGTTACAGGTCTTGTAACAAAAACGTGTTTTTGTTACAGGTCTTGTAACAAAAACGTGTTTTTGTTACAGGTCTTGTAACAAAAACGTGTTTTTGTTACAGGTCTTGTAACAAAAACGTGTTTTTGTTACAGGTCTTGTAACAAAAACGTGTTTTTGTTACAGGTCTTGTAACAAAAACGTGTTTTTGTTACAGGTCTTGTAACAAAAACGTGTTTTTGTTACAGGTCTTGTAACAAAAACGTGTTTTTGTTACAGGTCTTGTAACAAAAACGTGTTTTTGTTACAGGTCTTGTAACAAAAACGTGTTTTTGTTACAGGTCTTGTAACAAAAACGTGTTTTTGTTACAGGTCTTGTAACAAAAACGTGTTTTTGTTACAGGTCTTGTAACAAAAACGTGTTTTTGTTACAGGTCTTGTAACAAAAAACGTGGTACAAGTGTGGGCTCCTTGAATCAGAAAAGAAAAAAAAAAAAAAAAAAGCCAAATTGTACTGAGTCTGGATTGTGGGTAAAGAGCTGATGCAAAGGATCTCTTTAAGTCCTGATCTTTAGTCTCACTTCTAGCCCCCATGCAGCTAACTAATTCAGCATTTTAGAAAACGGTATCTTTTAAGACAGAGAGGCTAAAAGCAGTCACTGGGGTGTTTATGAGGGCAACAGCAGTATTGCACTGCTGAATGCCCCTACGTATAAAAGATTTTGCATTTGTCCATGGGCTCAGGAACACCTGATACATGCCCATTTGCTGTGCCAAAATCTTTGAGAAGCTATTATCTTGTTCCCCAGCATCTCAAAACTATATTTTGGACAAGAATTCTCTAGTTACAGTCTGTGAAGGAAGATCCTCCAAAATGTGAATACAAAGTAAACAAAGGATTTGAGTCTGCGTAAGTTTGCAGAACAGCCAAAAATGAAGTATCTGTTCTGTTTCATGAGATCCAGCACTACCTGGAGTACCAGTACGTTGACCATTTTATTCCTCATTTAAAAGAATGCCAGGAAATATCATTTATTGTGAGTGGCATCTCACTGTGTTACTGTACGTGAGAGATGGGTGAACTTTGCCCCATTTGCCTCTTCCTGCTTGTCAAAAAGCCATCAAACTGAACAAGGCTACTACAACCGACAAGTACGTTCAAACTGCTGCTAAAAAAGCCAGGCTCAGTGAACACAGTGGAACATGGACACGCTCTAAGAACATCCTGAATATCTGCACAATTTGCTGTGCATGCCATCTCCTTTGCCAACTCATACCGGACTGATTCTGCGGGGAGAACACAACCATCTTTGATGCATTAATCTGGCCCTTTTACGTTTCGTCAATGTAAATGTAATTTTATTGTATTTGAAACACAAAAATCTGCTTCACATTTGGTCAAAACTTTTTCAGGGAAGTGGTTTGTCTTTTGAAACATGCCTAATTCATAAGACAGAATTGTTTGCAGGAGTGTTTTAAAGCTCAGCGAAAGCATCATCAGACAGCATTTCTACTACAAACGTATCTCTGGTCAAGACACTCGCATCAAGTAACGAAGGCCTCAATTCACGCCCATGTTCTGCCTGTATTTAGATGATGCTCCCTCTGGCATTATCTTCTTTCTGTGAAGGAATTTTGGAAAAGGAGGGAAAAGTGGTAGCTGAGGTAAACTATAAACCCTGTAAAGAGTTTCAGCTTTACAAACAGGTGAAATACTTGTAAAAAATTTTTGCAAGATAGGATGGTGTTTTCTCTGCAGCAGTACGATGAATAGCAACTGTTTTTTACTGTTTTACTTTGGTACTGCACTATGAATTATCCTGAAGTAAAAAGCAAGAGGTAATACCTAAGGCCATCACATGTGCTAAGAGCAAGCATTGAGTCAGAAATTCCTTCAACAGTGCCATGATAGTAACAGTGTGTCTGAAATGCAACAAAACCACATAATTAATGACAAAATAAGACTGTTGGCTTCACATGCAAACTTATATTCTAACTAACCGTTCTATTTGCATGACATCAAGGCTGGCTGTTACAAATTTAGAGTTCCCTATTCTAAAAGTAATCCCAGCCTTCTTGAGTAAAATATTACTTGACATGAGTACCTACAACAGTGTTTGGTCCCTTCGTTCTAGAAAACAACAGCTTTTTAGTTTAACCCATCACCATCATTTAGCAAAATATTTTCATCTACTTTGCTCATCCTGTTCTTAAACAGACTCCTCTCAAAGGCTTGATCTGAGAAGATCTCCCATGCACAAAGCACCCAATTAAGTCTCACTAAGCTCACATGCAGTTTAAAGTTGAAATTAAGTTCAACAGCATTTATAAGGTTTGTTTGATACAGGACCTAAAACCGACAGAGCTTTGGTGCTGCCATTGTACCTTTAATTGCAGAAATGCAACCTAATCAGGTAGCTCAAATTCAGTCTTGGCATAATCTCCTGGCATCTCCTTTCACACCCTGGAAAACAGTGGTGCTGTATCCCCATAAACAGCCCACTCCCCCGTAAGACACAGAACCTTACGTTTTGTATCGGTTAAACAGAAATGCTACAAATGTGAAAACGCACAAAAGCCTCTTTCCCAGCAAATATATTTTTCTTCTGTAGTTACATTACATGCATCACTCATTTTCCCTCCTACTGCCAAAAATGTCACCAGTTTTTCACTGTCCTATTATAGAGATACGAAGACACTCAGAATTAATGGTTGTGCATTTGCTATCGCTTTGAAAATACATTTAGATGCACACACGTCCTTGTCATCTTCAGTTTTATCAAATGGTTCATGTGGCCTTCAATTCATAAAGCTTGGCTTCCCTGGTTTGAGGGAAACTGATGCAATATTTTGTTATGTACAATACCTCGTTTTGTGACTGTGTTGCCTCCAGTTTCCCATTTCCCCCATATGTATACAGCATAAAGTCTTCACTAAGAAGCTTTCTGGAAACAAAATAAACTACAGTTCTTTTAACAGTCTAGAAAGCAAGAAGAGTCAAGAATCTTGGTAAGTACTACATTCTGTTAGCACACTCATGCTAAATCATTATGAAAATCCACAGATGTGAAACAAGATACCTTAAAATGAGCTGCATTATTTGGAACATAAGTTATTTTGAAACATTTTAACTAAAATACCCCTAGAGTAGGATCTGAACAGACCGCGTTGCATCAGGGCCTGGACTATTACAGGCTCAGGAAAGAGAAACAACAATAACAGACAAATTTCCTCAAATACAACATGTTTAACAACCCCCCCCCCCCCCCCCCCCCCCCCAATAAAAAGCTAACACTGAACTGAATTTGAATTGTCCATAAGGATTTTCTGAAATGTACTATATTGTGCTGCTAATAAAAAATTAATTGAAATAAATTTCTTCATAACAAGAAAAAAATATTACTCCCTTCTATTTGTATCATAACAGAGACAATGTTTAAGAGTAACTTTGTAATTACTACAACCTGCCATTTAAATGTTTTCCTCTGGGTTTTTTCAGTACAAAAATACTCCCCTGTATGCAATTAACTCCCAAGACCGGTATGATTCCTTAGAACACTCCATCACATACTTATTTTTCTTCAGGTTTTAGAAGATACGTTCCATTTCTGGTTTTAATTGAGTAAGAAAGATTGTCATCTGAATGCTCCTGGAAACAGAACAAAAGATACCACTTAATCAGGTGGTTTTTCTACTTGGTTGTGTCCCTTCCATGTTTTGTTGGAGAAGAGCAGTCCAGCTACTACGTATGATTTAAGTGTCTACCAAAACACAGATTCCTAACCCTCATGCCTTCTATATTTTGGCCTCAGCAGCACACTTTATGTTCTTCCCTGTGGAAAGTTTAAATTCTATTACCGTATAAATTTTCACTTGGAAGGCAGAAGGGCACGGCCCATGTATGCACTCCTTGTCCAATGACCACACCGTGTTTCCTGACACTCCTTATGTTAATCATTGGTAGCCGGATGAACAACTCACAGATTTCTACCTTAATTGGTTTGCACAAAGATGACTAATGTTATTTCATTAACAGTCACTTCAGTAATGACTCGTTACCTAGCACAAAAGAGAGTTACCTCAGAACTGAAGAATTAAGGCTCAGATCTTTCTCTTTTAACTCATTTGTTTAACTTGTGCGACTCTGTGGGGACCGTTTCTACAAAGCAAGCACCAGCCCTTTAGGTGCTACATGGCTGAAATCCTCCGGTTATCCAAAGGGCTCAGGTTCCATGAGTAAAATAACACATACAGCATGGTTCAAGTTCAACATCTAATCCAGCTCAGAGGAAATGGAAATAGTCTTTATGGTTCCTCTCTCCCTCCTGTTTTATATGGCTGTTAACAGCACTAGGAAGCTTGAAAGGTGCTAGCTTGGACCGAAATCCCAGACATTTGGGGAACAAATATACTCAACACTAGTTGAAAACACTAAGAATCTAAAGAATGAGTGCAGGGCACATTTCTTCACAAAAATATGTATACTATACATTGCGTGTGTGTGGGTAATACAGGGCAGTATCAGGAAGAACAGGCTACATCAGAAGAAAAAATCAGGTTAGAATGACAAACCTCATGAAAAAATGGTGATGTTTCTCTCTGCCTGTCAGACTTCGAGGAATAATTATTTCTAATGTAGAAAGTCTGGATGTCCTGTTCAGAAAGATACACCTAAAAAAAAAGTTTGAAATGTCTAAAGAATCAGAAAGGGTAAGTAAGCTGTTACGTTGGCAGCTGCACAGTGGTGATTGCCGAAAGGACCATTCTAATCTGGCTGTAATGTAGAAAGAGTAATTTCACTCAGTACAGGACCTGACTGCCCATGCTTCAGTTTGGGCTGCTCTGTGCCAGAGCTCTTGGATTATGCTTGGAATGTCTCAGAAATCAACATTTTTGATTCATGGCCATGGTTAATCTTAATTTCTGAGTGTTTAAAATGTGGCCTCATGCCGTTTTGACTGTACTCAAGGTTACACCACTCCAAACAACTGATGTAAAGTGCTAAAACCTGCAAATCCAAGCAAAACTTTTCTTTAACAGGCTGTTCAAAACTGGCTGGCAATCTGGCTTTGACTCTTGGTCTTAGTTACATTATAAGCTTGGATAATAGGTCAGACTCTTCTCATTCCTTCGTATAGACAGTATCAAACCAAATAGATTAGTCTTTTAAAAAATAAACCCCTCAATGATATGACACTAACATAATAGAGAATTCCAAGAACAAGAAAAATTAAAATAAAATAAATAGATGCCTTCCTGTATTCAGTGTATGTTTTGATAGTGACGAAGAAAGTTTAGGAATAGTCAAATTGATTAAAAAAAATTAACTTCAGGTTAAAGCTGGGTTCTTCTGAAGCACATAAAGAAACACTATCACATGATTTAAACAATCTTAATTCTCACTTATTCTGGATTATTAATTTTGTAATTTTGGTCTATAATTTTCGAAACATTTTTTTTCTCCCATGAACTTACGCTTTAACCTGATGTACGACAAAAAAATTATACAGCTGCCATCTCTGCCCACCTATCTGTGCCATCACAGTAATTTTTAAGTAGCTGGCCAGTTAAAATTAACTGCAAGAGATGCAAAACATCTCAAATGGAATTCAGGTTCCTTCAAGCTTTGTGAAATCACCTTGTTGGTGCCAGGAATACTGTGCTGATCCGTAAATCTACAGCAGGGCTCTCTAGGCGTGGCTGGCACAATGGACCTGGTGTAATTGTATGGTAACGATTGTTTTCAACAGTGGGTCCAACTTTGCCAGGATATTTCAGAACTTGTTAGGACAGATAATTGGAGAATATTGTATCTCCAGGAGAATAATTTCAGTCCCTAAATACACTGGGGGATGTTTTCTTACTTTCTTCAACTACTTCGAGTTGCTGTTAGGTCCTGCACTTGCTCTTCTCCCTCTTGATCATACTTCTACTTCTTTCGGCCCTTTCCTGATTAAATCAACTCTCCCTTCAGACCCTCTCGTTCCACATAATGCCTTTACTCGTATTCCTTCCCCCCTTGCCCTGAATGAGGAATACTTGCAGCTGTCCTCTGGATATAATTCTGGCCGCCCACTGCATGTATAGTCTTGGCTCACCATGCTGCCTCCTGCCATCACCTAACGCTGCATTTTGTTTGTTCAAGTGACAGTCAAACCTTTGCAAAAGGTTTGTGGCCATTTTAAATCATATCACAATTATCTCCAGAACATCATGCCAATGGCAGGAAGCTAAAGATGAGAAGTCTTCCACATTACTGGTTTCAGGTAAGTGTTTTTATAAAGTCAAGAACCAACCTCCAGTGACTTTAAAAAAAATTGCGTGAAATTGAATTCATCTTCCTTTTTCTTGTCAGCTCATCAGTCCTGGTTGAGTGTTGACTTTAATCAGCGAGACACAACTGTTGCTGATTAAACAGGGCCAGCAGAATCAACAACATGGGTTTTAACAACAAAAGTTGGTTTCTTCACCTCTATATTGTTCTTTCATAAGGAAACAAAAGAGATTTATTCTCATTTAGTGCCAGTACAAACTCTCCCTCAGCCGCCCAGCGTTTCCTGGTGAAAGGAAGTCAACAATTGCAAAGATGCCACTAATCACCCATTCAGAAGTGGGAGGAGGATTCTCCAGGTAGTAATGATGAGCTGCTACCTTTCAGTTAACAGCAGCTTTTAGCTTAGCGCAGGCTGCACATGTTTAAACATTAAAGACTGCCATTGCACTCAAATGTGGAAGTTGCTGTTAGTGAACAGGTCTGCAAAGAATATTGGCGCTCAGTATTTACTTCTGGAATTTGCCCTTATCTTCAGTAATTTCACTACCTAAAAAACACAATCCATTCTGCTTCATGGAGTGTAAATGTGTGTTGAGCTAGCAGTGGGAAACGCGGTTCTAACAGTTAAATTCTAGACACGCTGGAAAGCAGGTCTTTAATGTGCAATTCATAAAAAATATCACTTTCTGAGAAATATTTCGGTTCTTACAGCAAATCTAAAATCTGAAGAAAAATCATAAATGGAAATGAGTTAATGAGCACCTGAAACAGAACTGTAGGCGTTTCCTTCACAATCCTGAAGAAGAAATCTTTTCTACAGTGCTGTATCATTGTTGAAAGTGACAGTAACTGCAGTTGTCACCACCCCCGTGTCCTGTATGGGAAGATGATGTATTTACCTACCTATACATCTGGAGAAAAAAACCCACAACAAACCACAAAGAGCTCAACTATAAAAAGGTTCAACACGTAATCTTTTCAGACACCTTTTTTCCCAACAAGATTTTCTCAATTAGCAGGTCAGCTAATAGCCTAACAGCTGGGAAGAGCCATGACTCGATTTGAAAGGTGTGCATCGTTATGATCAGGACTGGAGCGTAAAAGAAGACTTGAGAAACTTTCTGAGTATGTAACAAAGCTGAAAACTTACCTTTTATACCAAAAAGGTTTTCCAGTTAAAGTTAGTCCAAAAGTGAACAAAAAGAGGCTGTGGTTTTAACATGATTAGGTTTGCTGGAGAAACTAGTACAGCATCTGAGCAGACTGTGTACCTGGCTCTTAGCTGCTCTGCACCAGGGAACTAGAGAACAAGAACCGTCTGCTCCGATGGAAACAACAGAAAAGTACTCCGATACTTCGTCTCTGCTAAGGAAATGGGAAGTAAAAATTTAAATCCATTAGGCTTGCAAAATAACCTGGTTAGGCAGCTTAAGCAAATAACAAGCAGCGTGGTCCTTAAAACGCTGATTGGGAGAGAGACCATCCCATGCTGGATCAAACTGGTTTGGTTCTAAGGACTTTGATACCCACAGTGAGATCATATGAGATTAGAAACATAAAATAGTGCTACCAACGTATACAATGTTTAGGATGTTTAGACTGGCTATTATCAGCTCAGTTAAAAAACCTCTAGGTGTAAAACAATCTACTGTTTGAAATTTCAGCTTGGTTGTTCTCCATTTTTTCATCTTTACTTCAAAAAATAATCGAGAAAAATACAATGTGTATGAATGCATGGAAATCCCATAAACATGTGGAAGTCCCCCAAACAGGGATCTTACCCAGCCCCTTCTATGTTAAAGATAATTCTCCTCACCAAAGTAAATTTTGGTGCAGCTCATTGCTCTTCCAGATCAGAACAATCCTCCGAGGCATCCTGCAACCACATTGCCACCAAACGCAGAAAAGAAATGCCTCTAAACCAGATTAATTTGCTATGTGTTTCCGAGGTGTCAAGCGCATTCAGAAACTCAAAAAGGAGACCGAGACAGCAGTTTTCGTTCTAAAAACATTTACATTAATTAAATTTTAATTTTAATTCATTCATTCATTCATTAAAACAGAGCAAATCCGTTATTTCCATTGCCAGTAAATTACATCAACTAACGGCTTAAGTGAAAAAAAAAGGGAGAACCGACCTGCATCAGTAAATATTAGCTTGTACAAAAGCCTGCTCAGATCCACTGCGCCCGTTTGCACGGCCTAATTAACGGCCCCTCAGCGCGGCACCCACCGAGGAAGGCCGGCACCCGCGTCCCCGGGCGTTTCGGCCGCCTCGCAGCGCTCCCTGCCCGGCAGCCGGGATCCTACTGGAAATGCGATGAATCCCATCTTTTATTTTATCGCCTGTCTCCTATGCGGTATGCACCGTCTGGCGGGCGGCCTCGGCGGGCCGGGCGCTCCCCGGGGCAAGGCCCGGCGCTGGCACCTGCCGCACGCCGGGGTGTGAGCTCGGACGCCTGGCGGACAGCGCCAGCACCGCCGCTCCCCCCGCCCCAGCCTTCGCTCCCCGCGGGAGGGCGACGGGACCCCGGCAAGGCCGATCCCGGGACGCGAGCCCCGGGCGGGGGTCACCGACCCGCCCCAGCCGCGCTCCCGCCGCCCGCGCATGCGCAGCCCCGCCGCCCGCCACCCCGGTGCAGGCGCCTTCCGCCCGCCCCGCCCCCGCCCCGCTCGGTTCCGGCCGCGGCGCAGCGATGGCGAGTGGCTCCGCGGCGGGGCTGGCGTCCGAGCCGTGCTGTGTGGCGGCGGGGTGCTCCTGGTCCTGCGCGCCGCCGGGCAGCCTGGCCCGGGCGCTCTGCCTGCGGCGGGAGGCGGCGAGGCCAGGTGAGGGTGGCGGCGGCCGGGACCCTCCGTCGGCCGGGGAGGGCCGCGCTGTCCCCCTGGGTCCCCTCGGGCGGCTGCGGCCAAGCGGGCGGCGTGAGGGGGCGCCGGGCTGGGCCGGGGTGGGCGGGCGGGCGGGCGGGAGCGAACCTGGGCCTGGCGGGGCAACGCGGCCGTGGCGCTTCCCCCCCGCAGCACCGAGGCCGTCGTCGTGGAGAGGCGGGCGGGCGGCGAGGCGCCCTGCGTGCTGCACCTGGAGTGCCGGCCCGGCGGCGCCGCCGAGATGGTCTCCGTCGGGATCCTGAGCGAGGCCCGCAACATGGAGGTGTACGTGGGCGAGGAGTACTGCGGCACCGGCCGCGGGCAGAGCCTGGGCGCCGCCCGCACCGCGGGGTGAGTGGGGCCCGGGGCGGGCGGCGGGTCGCTGCTGGGTGCCCAGCCAACGCGTCTGGCCCTTCTCTTACTGGCAGCCTCCTTGTCTGTGTGTCCGGGAGGTGCCGCGGCCGGTAAAGCCCCGGTGTCCGCCCGCGCCAGCCACCCGGTTGGGGCTTTCTCGGAGGTCTGAGCAAAAGTGGTTCATTGGGAGCGGGCACCGCCGGGGCTGGGGCCCCCGCTGCGCCCCCCGCGCCCCCCGTGCCTGCGCCGGTGCCGCCGCCTCGGTAGAGCCGGAGGGCTGCAGGCGTGCTGCCGCCAACTGCGTTCTGTTACTAGTGAAACGTTTGATGAAGTTACAAAGTGCCACTTTGAAATTGCGTTGCGTGAGACCACAGCAGGAGCTTAGGACAGGTGCTGTTTGCTCTTTCTGGATGACGGATGTGCTTGTCTCTTCAGCAGATCTCTTTTAGCTTATCTTTATCAAAAGATCTCTTGTCTCTTTGGTAAGTAGGCATTACCCACTTTTAAGGAGAAGAGAGAAAACAAAAAAAGGATTTGTTTTCCCCTTTAATACTTCCATGCTTTCTTAGGGGAATTAAGGCGGTGTGTTCTCTTCTGTTTTTAAGTCATTACATGGCACATCTGCTTAATTAGCTGAATAAAAACAGCTGATGCAGCCTCAGGGAAGATGCATGAATAATGTACTGAACCTCTAAAGCTTCACTAGCAGATAATGTAAGTAACACACAAAGCCATTTTTATACACTATCCACTAAGATTCAGTATGAGTTGCATATAAGCGTTAAAACTGCTATACCACATTAGAAATATTTTCCAGTCACTCATGTTTCTTATCAAAATATTTACTGATACAGAGTATTTCTAAAGAAAAAAGTACTTTATGTAGTGATGCCACAGCTCATTTATTTTATTTTTCTAGCGAAACTGACAAGGTTACTTTATACAAAAAGTACCTGAAGTTCGAATGCCCTGCAGCCTCCTGTAGAATTAAGGTAGGGACCTGAACAGAATTGTTCTATTTTTCTTCATCTTTTTAATCACTTAGTCGACTAAATTGCATTGCTCTTAGTCAAATTATTGGTTTTACACACTTTGGTTTGTATAGTCACTTAAAAATCAGTTAGATGGCGCTTCGTCTTGAAAGCAGAGTTCTCCTTTTAAATTTGGATTACAGATTTCTTTTTATGAAGACAATATTTATATGAGACAGAGAATGCAGTCTTACAGGAAAAAGCTTCATAAACCAGATAAACTGCAGATACTCAATAGTTGCTGTGTAATTGGAACTGTGAACTCTGATGCAGTTAAATAACCGTATGAAAAACTGTGTGGCCACTACTCTAAGTGCTTAAAGATCAAGCCTGATTCATCTTTAGGTCATGCAGTCACCGCTGTTCCAGTCAAGAGCTTTCTGAAAAGTAATAGCAAGGAGAAATCTGCTTAATTTCCCTGGAAAAGAGTTCAATATTGTTTTTTCCCAAAACTCAAGAGTAATGCATTGTCCCATTCATATAAAGAAAACATGAAACTAATTTTCCTAACCAAAGTATTTTTTTTTCCTTCTTGCAATAGCTGCTCTCCATTGGTGAGAAACAAAGAGTACTCATCAGTAAAATAATTGTACAAGTGAAAACGGTGTCTGCAAAACTAGCAACTGATATTCCTTCACTAGGCTCAAGTATAGATCTAGACAGAGTGCAAACTATAATGGAATCTATGGGATCCAAGTTGTCTCCGGGTGCTCAGCAGCTCATGGACATGGTTCGATGTCAGCAGAAAGTAAGTTGCTGTGCTTTTTTCCATAAACATAAATAGTACAGATCTGTGACCTTACCTTCTGTAACTTTTAAGCATGTTCTAAACTGATTTGGTGAGAAAGATTGTTGATGATGTTTTTTTTTTTAACCCACACCCTCTGCCATTTTAATCCTGGTTTAGCTGTTGCCACTCTTAAATTAGTGCAATGAATAAGATGTGTGTGCTCAAGGAATTGCTGTGCATACACAAAATCCAGAGTTAAGAACTCGGTATCATCATATCACTGCCACCCTACTCCTCTTCTGTGTGTTTCCATTGTCACTACTTGTCAAGGATGGTGGGCATGTTCCCTGTAATGGTTGGGGTGTATTGATGGGTTGGCTTGTCTCCTTTATGGCTGTTAAAAGGATGTCCCCTTCAACTAGAGAGAAGATGCTCATACAGAGTATTTATTTGATTTAGATCCTAATCCTGCAAAGTGGGCTGTTTCCACAGAATCCTGAATCCATCCGATGTTAATAAACTTGGGGATATAGCGTAGTAAAAAAGAAGTCGTAAAGCTGTTTTGCTACTTTGAGACT
>NW_024427445.1:0-34163 GCF_017639655.2 Falco naumanni
TTCCCCATCCCTGCGCCCCCCCCATGTCCTCATCCCCCTCTGTCCCCCCTGTGTCCCCATGTCCCCCCATGCCTGTGGCCCCCTGGCCCCCTGCCCTGGCCCCCGATGTCCCCATCTCCCCATCCCTCATCCCCTCTGTGTCCCCCCGTGCCCCGATGTCCCCCTGCCCCTCTGCCCCCCGTGTCCTCTTGTCCCCCTGTCCCCATCCCCATGTCCCACGGCTACTCCCGTCCCCCCGCCCCCGCCCCGGCCCGCTCCCATGCTGTCCCGTCCCAGGCGGACGGGGCGCCGGTGTCGGTGTTTGCCCACAGCTTGGGGCCAGGGGACACGGCTGCCACCCCACTGGCCCGGGCAGCCCTGCGACGCCTGCGCAGCCTGCGGCACCCCAACGTGCTGGGGTACCTCGACAGCCTGGAGGTGAGGGGCGGGGGGGTTGGGGAGGCCTGGGGGGCATGGGGGAGGGACGGGGAGGTAGGGACAGGACAGGGGTGTGGGGACGCATGGGGTTTGGGGGGACAGGGAGGTAGGGACAGGATGTAGGAGCCTGGGGGGCATCGGTGTCTGGGGGGATGCAGGGGGCCTGGGGGGCATGGGGGGGACAAGGGGAGTAGGGACACACAGGGGTGTGGGGCCACATGGGGGTTTGGGGGGACAGGGGGGCATGGGGGGATGCAGGGACAGTGTGGGGCTGTGAAGGGACACAAGGGAACAGGGGGGATGTGTGGGGCGGTGCGGGGCACACGGGCGGAGGGGGGGGCACGGGAGGACACGGGGACATGGGGACGTAGCGGGGACAGGGATGTGGGGGGACATAGGGGGCACCGGGGGGAACACGGGGAGATGCGGAGGGCCGTGGCGGGGTGGTGGGGCGCAGGGGTCACATGGTGACATGCAAGGGGTGTGCGGTGATGCTGCGGCCCCCCCAGACAGAGCAATGCCTGTACCTGGTGACGGAGACGGTGACGCCGCTGCGCCGGCACCTGCGGCTGCACCCCCCGTCCGGTGACCTGGGGGAGCAGGAGGTGGCCTGGGGGCTGCACCAGCTGCTGGTGAGGGGGGGGGGCCGGGGCTGGGGCGGGGACCCCAGGCGCTGGGGAGGACCCTGGCATTGGTGGGAGCTATAGGATCCTGGGGGGACCCTGGGACTGGGGGGGACTGTGGGATTCTGGGGACACCCAGGCATCTGGGGGGGTCCCAGGCACCTGGGGAGGGAACCCTGGGATCCCAGGGGGGACCGTGGGATGTGGGGCAGACCCAGGTGTTCGGGGTGAGTCGGGTGTTTTTGGGGGGGGGGGGGGGGGTACCCCGTTGTCCGGGGGTCCCTGACACCAGCTGGGGGTCCCTGCAGACGGCGCTGTCCTTCCTGAGGGGCACGGGGCTGGTGCACCATGCGCTGGGGCTGGACGCCATCTTCGTCGACCCGGGGGGGCGACTGGAAGCTGGGGGGGCTGGAGCGGGTGGCAGCCGCCAGCGAGGGGGTCCCCCCCCGGCCCTCAGGCACCCCCCCCCAGCCCCAAGACCCCCCTGAGCTCAGCGACTCCTCGCGAGGGCAGGGTGAACCCTGGTGAGTTACGGGGGGACGCAGAGCCTGCGGGGTGGGGCGAGTGGGGGTCTTGGGGGACAGACAGGGGCATGGCGCCTGGGGGGAGCTGGGGGGGTTCGGGGGGGGGGGGACGACACAGGGACGGGGATGGCGGGGGGCACGAGGCCTGGAGAGGAACGTGGGGGGTCGTGGGATACATGCAGGGGGTGGGGAGGGATGTGGGGAGCACGGGGGGGCAGGGGGTCACGGGGCTGGGTGGGAGGTGGCTGCCAGGGTTTCTGGGGGGGCAGGGCGTCCCCTGCTGCCACGGCTGTCCCCAGGGCAGGGGACATGTGGCGCCTGGGCTGCCTCATCTGGGAGGTCTTCAACGGCCCCCTCCCCCGGCCAGGGGCCCTGCGCAGCTTCGGCAAGGTCAGTCCCACACAGCGGCCCCCCGGCCCCGGGGCTCCCCCCGCTCGGCCTGGGGGTCCCCCTGACCCCTGCCTCCCCGCCAGCTGCCGCCAGGGCTGGTCCCCACCTTCTGCGAGCTGGTGGCTGCGGAGCCGTCGGCACGGCCGGGGCCAGAGCAGCTCCTGCAGCGCCTGCAGCAGCCGGGAGCCTTCCTCGCCTGCCCTCTCGTCCGCACCGGGCTCTTCCTCCAGCAGCTCCAGGTCTGTGGCGGCGTGCCCGTCCCCCTCGTCCCCATCCCCGTGCTCTTCGTCATCCCCGTCCCCATCCTCGTTCGTCCTTGTCATCCTTATCCCATCCTCATCCTTGTGCTCATCCCCCTCCCTGTCCCATCCCCATCCTCACCTGATCGTCGTCATCCCCGTCCCAGTGCCGGTCTCCTCGTTCCCATCCCGTTCCCATCCCCGTCCCAGTGCCGGTCTCCTCGTTCCCATCCCGTTCTCATCCCCGTCCCAGTGCCGGTCTCCTCCTTCCCATCCCGTTCTCATCCTCGTCCCATCCTCTTGCTCGTGCTGATCCACGTTGCCGTCCTCATACCACCCCCGTCCCCTCGTCCCCATCCCCATCTTTATCTGATCCTGGTCCCCATCCTCATCCCCTTGTCAGCCTCGTCCCATCCTCATCCTCCTCGCCACCCCCCCCCCCCCCCATCCCTCCGTCCCCACCCTCACCCTCGGTGCCCAGCTTTGTCCCCGCTCTGGTCCCCACTGCCCCATCCCTCCCGTGCACCCTCCACCCCTGTCACCCCTTCCCTGTCCTTGCACCCCACCCCCCACACCTGACGCCCCCGAGTGCCCTCCAGGTCCAGGACCCCTCGGAGCGCCGGTGCTTCCTGCAGGAGCTGAGCACCCGCCTGGATGCCCTCCCCCGGCCCCTTCCGCCGCCACAAGCTGCTGCCGCGGCTGCTGGAGACCCTCCAGTTCGGCAGCACCGACGCCAGCACCCTCACCCCCCTCCTCAAGGTGCTGCACCCCCCCGCCCCCGCAGCGGGGGTCCCTGTGTGTCACCCCTGCCCCGGGGTCACCCTCCGAGGTCAACCCCGCCCCACAGGTGGCGAAGGTGCTGGACCCCCCCGAGTACCAGGAGCGTATCGTTCCCCGTCATTGTCCGCCTCTTCTCCTCTCCGGACCGGGCGCTGCGCATGCAGCTGCTGCAGCAGGTGGGATGGGACCCACCCCAGGCACCAGAGACCCCCCCTCTCCCTGGGAACCAGGGACCCCCCCAGGCACTGACCCCCGCCCCCCCTCCTAGGGACTGGGACCCCCAATGGGTGTCAGGACCCCCCCCAAGCTGGGTCCCTGGGGGCAGCGGGTGCTATGGGGGGGCTGCGGGTGCTGTTGGGGGGCTGGGGGGGACAGGGCAACAGGCTGGAGGTGGGGGGGGGGATCCGGGAGAGGCTGACGCCCCCCCACCCCCCCAGCTGGAGGACTACGTGGAGTTCCTGCCCGAGGGGACGGTGGACGCTCAGATCTTCCCTCACGTCGCCCACGGGTTCCTGGACACCAACCCCGCCATCCGCGAGCAGACCGTCAAGGTGGACGCCCCCTGCCCCAGCCCCCCCCGCCTGTCTGGGGGTGTCCCCCCCTCCCCACGTGCACAGCCCTCTGCCAATCCCCTGCCCGCCCCCCCCAAAACGGGGACCACACGGTCAGCCGCCCCCCCTCGCAGCAACTTGGGTCTCCTCAAAATCCTGACGACGCCCCCAAAACATGTGGGTCCCTATAGACACCTGCCCCCCTCCCCCAAATCCTGAGTCCTGTCCCCCCACCCCCCAAAATGTGGGTCCCTGTAGATACCTGCCCCCCACCCCCAACCTAGTTCCATCCCTGAGCACCCGGTGTGCCCCCACACCCCTGGGGGTCCTCTGGGTGCCCCCCTCCCGACCTCCTGATCCCCTCCCCCACAGTCCATGGTGTTACTGGCACCCAAGCTGGGGGAGGGGCGGCGGGCGCGAGAGCTGCCCCGGCTGCTGCTGCGGGTGCAGGGGAGCGACGCACTGGGACCCCTGCGCTGCAACGCCACCCTCTGCCTGGGCCGCCTGGCCCCCCTGCTGCCCCCCCAGGTGGGCACCCCCTGCCCCGCGCCCCCACCCCCCCACCCCCCCACCTTCCCTCACCCTGTCTCCCCCCAGACACGGCAGCGGGTACTGGCCCCCGCCCTGGCGCGGGCGACGCGGGACCCCCTTTGCCCCGGCGCGGGCAGCCGCTGTCGCTGCCTTCGCCACCACCCACGGGTGCTACTCGCCCCAGGAGTGCGCCGGGAGGGTGCTGCCGGCCCTCTGCGGCCTCACCGTAGACCCCCACCCTGGCGTGCGGCAGCAGGTTTGGGGGGCTACAGGGGGGTCCCGTTGCAGGGGGTGCTGGGGGGTTTCGGTGCTGGGGGTCCCGTTGCAGGGGGTGCTGGGGGGGTTGGGTGCCGGGGGTCCCATTGCAGGGGGTGCTGGGGGGGTTGGGTGCCGGGGGTCCCGTTGCAGGGGGTGCCAGGGGTCCCGTTGCAGGGGGTGCTGGGGGGTCTGGGTGCCGGGGGTCCCATTGCAGGGGGTGCCAGGGGTCCCGTTGCAGGGGGTGCTGGGGGGTCTGGGTGCTGGGGGTCCCGTTGCAGGGGGTGCTGGGGGGGTCTGGGTGCTGGGGGTCCCATTGCAGGGGGTGCTGGGGGGTCTGGGTGCCGGGGGGTCCCGTTGCAGGGGGTGCTGGGGGGTCTGGGTGCCAGGGGTCCCGTTGCAGGGGGTGCTGGGGGGTCTGGGTGCTGGGGGTCCCATTGCAGGGGGTGCTGGGGGGGTTGGGTGCCGGGGGTCCCGTTGCAGGGGGTGCTGGGGGGTTTCGGTGCCGGGGGTCCCGTTGCAGGGGGTGCTGGGGGGGGTTGGGTGCTGGGGGTCCCATTGCAGGGGGTGCTGGGGGGTCTGGGTGCCGGGGGTCCCGTTGCAGGGGTTGCTGGGGGTCCCGTTGCAGGGGGTGCTGGGGGGGTTGGGTGCTGGGGGTCCCATTGCAGGGGGTGCTGGGGGGGTCTGGGTGCCGGGGGTCCCGTTGCAGGGGGTGCTGGGGGTCCCATTGCAGGGGGGTGCTGGGGGGTTTCGGTGCCGGGGGGTCCCGTTGCAGGGGGGTGCTGGGGGGGTTGGGTGCTGGGGGTCCCATTGCAGGGGGTGCTGGGGGGTCTGGGTGCCGGGGGTCCCGTTGCAGGGGTTGCTGGGGGTCCCGTTGCAGGGGGTGCTGGGGGGTCTGGGTGCTGGGGGTCCCATTGCAGGGGGTGCTGGGGGGTCTGGGTGCCGGGGGGTCCCGTTGCAGGGGGTGCTGGGGGGGTTGGGTGCCGGGGGTCCCATTGCAGGGGGTGCTGGGGGGTCTGGGTGCCGGGGGGTCCCGTTGCAGGGGGTGCTGGGGGTCTGGGTGCTGGGGGTCCCGTTGCAGGGGGTGCTGGGGGTCCCATTGCAGGGGGTGCTGGGGGGGGTTGGGTGCCGGGGGTCCCGTTGCAGGGGGTGCTGGGGGTTTGGGTGCCGGGGGGTCCCGTTGCAGGGGGGTGCTGGGGGTCCCATTGCAGGGGGTGCTGGGGGGGTTGGGTGCCGGGGGTCCCGTTGCAGGGGGTCCCGTTGCAGGGAGTGCTGGGGGGTCTGGGTGCTGGGGGTCCCGTTGCAGGGGGTGCTGGGGGGTCTGGGTGCTGGGGGTCCCGTTGCAGGGGGTGCTGGGGGGTCTGGGTGCTGGGGGTCCCATTGCAGGGGGTGCTGGGGGGGTTGGGTGCCGGGGGTCCCGTTGCAGGGGGGTGGTGGGGGGGGTTGGGTGCCGGGGGGTCCCGTTGCAGGGGGTGCTGGGGGGTCTGGGTGCCGGGGGTCCCGTTGCAGGGGGTGCTGGGGGGTCTGGGTGCCGGGGGTCCCGTTGCAGGGGGTGCTGGGGGGTCTGGGTGCCGGGGGGTCCCATTGCAGGGGGTTCTGGGGGGTCTGGGTGCCGGGGGTCCCATTGCAGGGGGGTGCCAGGGGTCCCATTGCAGGGGGTGCTGGGGGTTTGGGTGCTGGGGGTCCCATTGCAGGGGGTGCCAGGGGTCCCGTTGCAGGGGGTGCTGGGGGGTCTGGGTGCTGGGGGTCCCGTTGCAGGGGGGTGCTGGGGGGTCTGGGTGCTGGGGGGTCCCATTGCAGGGGGTGCTGGGGGGGTTTGGGTGCCGGGGGTCCCGTTGCAGGGGGTGCTGGGGGGGAGTCCCATTGCAGGGGGTGCTGGGGGGGTCTGGGTGCTGGGGGTCCCGTTGCAGGGGGTGCTGGGGGGGGAGTCCCCATTGCAGGGGGTGCTGGGGGGTCTGGGTGCTGGGGGGTCCCGTTGCAGGGGGTGCTGGGGGGTCTGGGTGCCGGGGGGTCCCGTTGCAGGGGGTGCTGGGGGGGTCTGGGTGCTGGGGGTCCCGTTGCAGGGGGTGCTGGGGGGTCTGGGTGCTGGGGGTCCCATTGCAGGGGGTGCTGGGGGGTTTGGGTGCTGGGGGTCCCATTGCAGGGGGTGCTGGGGGGTCTGGGTGCCGGGGGTCCCATTGAGGGGTGCTGGGGGGCAGGGTGGTCATGCAGGGAGTACTGGGGAGGGGGCTGGCCCTGTCTGGGGGCAGTGGGGCTGGGGGAGTCTAACGGGGGGGGAGGTCCCCCTGACCGTTGGGCCCCCCCAGGCTTTCCAGGCGATCCGCAGCTTCCTGGACCAGCTGGAGGCGGCCGCTGAACCCGGGGGAACCCCCGAGGGGGGTGAGAGATGGGGATGCTGCGAGGGGGGGGCGGGAGTGGGGGACTGGGGTGACAAATAGAGGTGCTGGGCGGGAGGGGGGGACATGGGGGGGCTGCTGGGCTGGACATCGGGGGGACACGTGCGGCGGGTGGGTGGGAGGCTGTGGGGTGGTTTGGGGGTGCCCCCTGCCATGCCATGACCCCCCCCCCTCTCTTCCTCTCTCCCACAGAGTCCCCCAGCACAGCCCCCACCCCTGGGGGGCTGGGGGGGGGCTCGGGGGGGCTGGGGGCTGCTGTCTCCTGGGCTGTCACCGGTGTCACCTCCCTGACGGCGCGGCTGATGGGGGCCGAGGCCAGGGCTCCCCCCACCACCATATCACAGACCCCTGCCGAGGGCACCCCAGACCCCCCGAAAGGTGAGTGTCCCCTAAACCCCATGGGGCCCCCCCCCCCCCCCCCCCCCCGGTCCCCTCTGGGGTCTGACCCCATCCCTCCCCCCCGGGGCCTGACCTGCCTCCCCCAGCCTGGCGCCCCCTGCAAACGGCCCTTCCCCCCCCCCTTTATCCCCCCCCCCCCCAGAGCTACCCCCCGTGGAGGAGCACCCCGTGGAGGGCCCCTCCCTGGAGATGCCCCCCCCCGCGGAGGACCCCGATGGGTGGGATGACGACTGGGGCAGCCTGGAGGTGAGTGCGGGGGGCGGGGGGGAAATGTGTCACACCTGGGGGGAGGGGAACAGCGTGACCCCCCCAGTGTCCCCCACCATGTGCGTTGTCTGTCGGTGTCCCCCCTCCCCAGGACATGGAGCTGCCCCGGACCCCCCCCCGCAAGCAACGAGGACGACGGGGGGGCACCCCCCCCCCCACCGGAACCCCCCACTGCCCCTCCCCCAGCCGGTGGGGAACAGGAGGCGGAGGGGGAGTGGGGGGTGGGGGGAGAGTGGGGCGCCGAGGACGCCTGGGAGGCGCTGTCCAGCCACCGAGGTGAGACACCCCCAGACCCTCCCCTCCCCCCAGCGCCCCCTGGGACCCCCAGGGATCCCCCCTCCCCCACCGAGACCCTCCCCTTCCCCCCCAGTGCCCCCTGGGACCCCCAGGGATCCCCCCTCCCCCACCGAGACCCTCCCCTTCCCCCCCAGTGCCCCCTGGGACCCCCAGGGATCCCCCCTCCCCCACCGAGACCCTCCCCCTCCCCTCAGTGCCGCCTGGGACCCCCAGGGATCCCCCCTCCCCCACCGAGACCCTCCCCTTCCCCCCCAGTGCCCCCTGGGACCCCCAGGGACCCTCCCCTCCCCCCAGTGCCCCCTAGGCCTCCCAAGGATCCCCCCTCCCCCACCGAGACCCTCCCCCTCCCCCCAGTGCCGCCTGGGACCCCCAGGGACCCTCCCCTCCCCCCAGTGACCCCTGGGACCCCCAGGGATCCCCCCTCCCCCACCGAGACCCTCCCCCTCCCCCCAGTGCCGCCTGGGACCCCCAGGGACCCTCCCCTCCCCCCAGTGACCCCTGGGACCCCCAGGGATCCCCCCTCCCCCACCGAGACCCTCCCCCTCCCCCCAGTGCCGCCTGGGACCCCCAGGGACCCTCCCCTCCCCCCAGTGACCCCTGGGACCCCCAGGGGTCCCCCCTCCCCCACCGAGACCCTCCCCTTCCCCCCCAGTGACCCCTGGGACCCCCAGGGATCCCCCCTCCCCCACCGAGACCCGCCCTCTCCCCCCAGTGCCGCCTGGGACCCCCAGGGACCCTCCCTCAGGACCCTCCCCGGGCTCGGCCCGGCGGCAGCGGGAGCAGCAGCGGCGCCGGGAGCTGGAGGCCAAACGCCGGGGGGGTCCGCGGGGCCCCCCCAAACTGGGCACGCGGAAACTGGACTGAGCTGGGGGGCGGGGCGGGGCGGGGCGGGGCGGGGGGCGGGGCAATAAACCGGCTCTCGCAGCAGCGGCCCCGTGCGGTGACGGCGGGAAACGGGGGCGTGGTCACGTGGCGGGGCGCGGTCACGTGGCGGGGCGCGCGGTGCCGCATGGCCGCCGCGGGGCGGGGAACGGGCTCCGGCCGGCGGCGGCGGCACCGGGAGGAGGTTTTGGGGGGGCAGGAGGGCGGGCCCGGGGGAGGGGGGCGGCCCGGGGGAGGGGGGGACACCCGGGGGGGAGGGGGGGGTGCCACAACGACGCCATCCAGGCGGGTAGGGGAGGCCTATAGAGCGGGGGTCCTGGGTTGGGGGAGGGGCAGGAGTACCGGGTGAGGGTGGTCCAGGGAGGAGCGGGGAGGGGGCGGAGGGCAGGAGTGCGGGGGGGGGGGGACACACGACACAGTATGGGGGGCGGGGGGCGTGTGTGCCCAGGTGGTCGTGGGAGCTAAGGGTTGGGGTCCTGGGGGGGGGCGGGGGGCAAAGGGGGGACCCAAGTTGGGGGGAAGGAAGGGGGTCGGGCAATGGGGGGACAGGAGCGGGTAGACCCAGGAATGCGGGGGGGGGGGGGCGGTGAAGGGGGACATACACACCGCAGCCCCCCCCCCCCCCCCCCCCCAGGACCCCTCGGTGGGGCTGTCGAGGGCGCTGAGCTACGTCCTGCGCCACGGGGGCCGCGGCCGCGGGGCTGCCCATGGGGCCGGGTGCGTGCCCACCCCCGGGACCCCTCTTCCCCTCCCCCCCCCCCCCCCCGTGGACCTCCTCGACCCGACCCGCGGTGATGGGGGGTGTGGGGACCCCCGGGACCCCCACCCCGCGGTGACGGGGGGGGTCTGGGGGCGCAGATGGCTTCGTGGAGGTGGGGGCCCTGCTGCAGCTGCCGCGGTTCCAGGGGGTCTCGGTGGGGGTCCTGCAGCGCCTGGTGGCTGAGGACCCCAAGGGGCGCTTTGCGCTGCGCCCCCACCCCCTGCGCATCCGCGCCAACCAGGGACACTCGCTGCCGGTGAGGGGGGGGGGGGGGGGGGGGGGGGGCACTGGGGGGGGGGTCGTGGAGGTCCCATGGGGGCTTGAGGGAGGTTTTGGGAGGCTGCAGGGGAGGTGAGGGGGTCTCAGGGGGGCTTGTGGGCTTCGGCAGGGGGAGGTGGGGGCTCTTGGGGAGGTTTAGGGGTCCCTGCGGGGTGTCTTCAGGGGGTGGTCCCGGGGGATCTGGAGGGGAGGGCTCTAGAGAAGGTGTGGGGCACCTGGGGGGGGGTCGCAGGGGACCTGGTGGGGGGGGGCGGGGGCCACCCGGGAATTTGTGGGGCACTCGGGGAGTGGTGTCCGTCCTGGGGAACCTGGAGTGGGGTCCCGGGGAGCCTGGGGGGGGGGGCTGAGGGGCTCCTGTGCCGCGGGGCAGGTGCCGGCGCTGGAGCTGACGCCGCTGCAGACCCCCGCCGCCCTGCCCCCCACCCTGGCACACGGCACCCGCCGCCGCTGCTGGCCCCCCATCCGCGCGGGGGGGCTGGCGCCCATGGGGCGCACCCACATCCACCTGGCCCCCGGTCTGCCCGGGGACCCCGGCGTGCGCAGCGGTGAGCACTCCCCCGCCCCCCTCCCCAACCCCCCCTACCCCCCCCAAATCCCACTGCCCCCCCCCCCCAGATCCCACTGTTCCGCCCCCTGCCCCCAGGCATAAGGCCGGACTCGGACATCGCCATCATCATCGACGGCCCCCGGGCGCTGGCGGGTGAGTGGGGGGTCCACAGCCTTGGGGGGGGGGTGTCTGGGAGGGGGGGGGGGCTGTGCCTGGCTGACACCCCCCCCCCCCCCCAGATGGGATTCCCTTTTTCCGCTCTGCGAATGGGGTGATCCTGACGCCGGGGGACGCGAGCGGGCGGCTCCCCCCAAAATACTTCGTCCAAGTCCTGCAGCTGCGGCCACGGCGTAAGGACCCCGGGGGGGGGGGGGATTTAATTTGGGGGGGACACGACGATGACGCACACCTTGGGGGATGTGGATATCCCTGCCTTGGGGGGGGGGAGGGGGCACACAGACCCCAGCCTTTTATGAGGAGACACAGGGTGAGGACCCTGGCTGTGGGGGGGGGTAGGGGGAAGAGGGGGGACCACCCCCCCACCCCCCCAAGATGCAGACACCTGTGCCCCGTTGCGATGGTAACAGGTGTTTTATTGCCCCTCCCCCCAGGGTGTCTGCTGCCGCTGGAGGGACCCCCCAGAGGAGGGACCCCCAGAGCAGGGGAGGGTGCAGACCCCCCCCCCCAAGTGTCCCGGTGCCCAGTCAAAGCCAATAAACCCCTGATGGGGCACGAGTGTTGTACGGGGGGGGTGTGTGTGCTGGGGGGGGGGGAGGGGGGTGCGCGTCGCACCGGGGGTCGCTCAGAGCGGCTCCTGTCCCCCCGTCAGCTGCTGGAAGAGGCGCAGGTCGAGGGGCTGCCCCGGCTGCCGCCCCGCCAGGCACAGGTACCCCCCCAGGAACTCGTGCAGCACGCGGCACGGGGCCGAGCGTGGCGCCAGCGCCAGTGTCACCTGCCCCTCCAGCTCCAGCGTCACCTGCGGGGGGGGAGGGGGCACCCGTGACTCCTGTACGGCTGGGACCTCCCCCCAGCACGGCCAGGGACCCCAGGGACCCCCTTCCCTCCCCACCCCAGCACGGCTGGGACCCCCCCAGTGATCTCCCAGTACCTGCTGGGTGTCCCAGTTGACGTTCCACTGGCGCAGGGCGCTGTGCCGCCAGGCGCGGGTGACGGTGCCGCTGCCGGGCTCCAGCCGCAGCAGCCGCGAGGGGCCGATGGCCAGAACCTCGTCCCGCCGGCTGCCCTTGAACCTGCGCCGGCCGCGGGGCTCGCAGTGCCGACCAGCAACCCCAGTGCCCCCCAGTGCCCCCCAGTAACCCCCACCCCCCTGTGCCACCCAGGCCCTCCCAGCGCTCCCCAGCCCATTTTCCCAGTCCCTCCCAGCGCTCCCCAGCCCATTTCCCCAGTCCCTCCCAGCGCTCCCCAGCCCATTTCCCCAGTCCCTCCCAGCGCTCCCCAGCCCATTTTCCCAGTCCCTCCCACCGCTCCCCAGCCCATTTCCCCAGTCCCTCCCAGCGCTCCCCAGCCCATTTTCCCGGTCCCTCCCAGCGCTCCCCAGCCCATTTTCCCAGTCCCTCCCAGCGCTCCCCAGCCCATTTCCCCAGTCCCTCCCAGCGCTCCCCAGCCCATCGCGCCCGCTACCGCCCCGCCCCCCCCGCCCCCCCCCCCCCCCGCCCCCCACCTCACGAGGAAGTGCGCGAGCCCGAAGCCGGGCAGCGCGCGCCAGGCCTCCAGGAAGCGGAGCCGGGCCTGGGGGAGGGGCAGCGCCCCCAAGCGGTGCAGCACCTCCAGGATGCGGGGCACGAGCTGCGGAGAGAACGGGGGTTGGGGGGGGTGGGGAGGGGCTGGGGGTCCCCAGGATCCATGGGAGCAGCCGGGGGGGCGGGGTGGGGGGGGGGAGGGGCTGGGGGCTCCCTTACCTGCTTGGCTTTGACCTTGCGCTGAAAGCGGGGTGCCAGGAGCACGCGGGGGTCCGGCGGGGGGCGCGGGGGTCCGGCGGGGGGGGGCGCGGAGCCCCCCCCCCCCGGCGGCAGCCCCAGGACCCCCAGGACCCCCTGCGCCTCCGCCCCCAGCGCGGCGCCCCCCAGCGAGCGGCCCCGGGAGGCCAGGCGGCAGCCGGCCAGCCAGCGCGCGTACTGGGGGGCCTGGGGGCACACTGGTCAGCGACCTGCCACCCCAGTACCCCCCCCCGGGACCCAAGCCCCCCGCCACACCTCGAAGCCCCCAAGGCGCCCCCCCCGGGACCCCTTAAACACCCCTGGACACACCCAGAGTCCCCCATGGGCTCCCCCCAACCCCTTGCAACCCCAAGACCCCCCTGGACATCCCCCCCCCCCCCCCAACTGAAGTCCCCACGGGCTCCCCGAGACCCCCAGCGCCTCCCCCCACGGCCCCCGGTGCATCCCCAGGGTCTAGCCCGCAGCCCCCCAGCCGCCCCCCCCCCCCACGCACATCACGGCAGCGCAGCTGGATCTCGCTCATCCCCTCGGGTGCAGCCACCAGCAGTTTGATGCAAAACTTCTGCGCACCCACGTCCACGTCGGGGGTCACCTCACAACCTGGGGGGGGGGGGCACTCAGGGCGATTTGGGGGTACTGGGGGGGGACGGTGTCCCGGGGGAGGACACCGAGGGGGATTTGGTGGCCCTGGTGGGTGACAGTAGGGGGTCGGGTGTACTTGGGGTGTGGGGCTGTGCGTGGGTCTCGGGAATTTTCCCGGGGCAGGGTTTGGGGGGGATCTGGGGGGCATCCCAGAGGGTTTGGGGCATGCTGGGGGTCTCACCCCGAAGGTTGAGCTGCTGCAGGGGCTCCCCCCGGGTCGGGGGGCTGCGTCCGTACGACAGCGATGTCTCCTTCAGCACGGCCCAGGTGGGGCGGAAGCCCCTCAACGCCAGTTTGCGGGGTCTGGGGGGGGGGGCAATTGTGTCCGGTGGGGGGGCCCAGGGGTCTGGGGGGCATCCCAGGCATCCGGCGGGGTGGACCCAGGTGCCTGGGCCCCAGTGTCACCCGTGCACCCACCTGTAGATCTCCAGCTCCTCCGCCAGCTCGGGAACAGGGGCGAGCTCCTCCTAGGCACACCCAGCCCCAGTGACTCCCAGTAAGGCCACAGACCACCCTCCCCCAGTCTCCCCAGTGAGGGCAGAGAGTTCACCCTGCTGCCTCCGGTCCCTGCCGGTGCCCCCAGTCTCACCAGTGGGCTGAGGGGCTCGGTGCCCCCCCCCAGCTTCACCTCCAGGTTGCTGAGGGCAACGTCCAGGTCATCCAGGTCACTGCCCCCCCCGGCGCCGCCTGGCTCCCCACTGCCCACCACCTCGTCAATGTGGTACTAGGGGAATGGGGGGGGTCAGGGGGGGGCCACAGCTTAGGCAGGGGGGCTGGGGGGGTCCCAGGAGGCCCCCAGGGGTGGGGTGGGGTGCTTGAAGGTCCCATGGAGCAGGGATTTGGGGGTCCTGGGAGGGGGCAATTTGAGGACTGCGAGGGGCAGAGGGGTCCCCTGTATTGTGGGGGGCACGGGCAATGTTTGAGGATCCAGGGGGTTGGGGGAGGGGGGAGGAGTGTCTGGGGAGGTGGTCCAGGAAAGGTTGGGGAGGGACACAACGACTAAAGGAATCTGTGGGGATCCAGAGAGTAGCCGGGGGGGGGGAGGGGATATGGGGGTCCAAGTGGATCTGGGGGGGATCCCAGGGGGGATCTGGGTCTCCCAGGGGCAGTGTTTGGGGGCACTGGGGGTGTTTGGGGGTCCAGGGGGGATTTGGGGGGGATCCCAGGGGGGATCTGGGTCTCCCAGGGGCAGTATTTGGGGGCACTGGGGGTGTTTGGGGGTCCAGGGGGGGGCTTTGAGGCAGCTGGAAGGGGGTCTGTGGGCACCCAAGGGGGTCGGGGGGTACCTGCAGGGCAGCGAAGAGCATCATCTCCTCCTCCGTGCAGTCAATCTCCTCTGTGAGCAGCGCCCAGCGCGCCTGCTCGTACAGCAGCGCCAGGCGCGGGCTGTCCTGCTGTGGGGACACACTGGGGCAGGGGGGTTCTGGGGGGCCCGAAGGTCCTAGTGGTTTTGGGGGGTGGGGGGTGTCGGGGGTACCTGTGGGCCGAGGTCGAGGAAGCAGTGGTACTTGAAGCGCAGCAGCAGCTCCTCATCATCCGCCACGTCCTGCTCCATCAGCGAGCGCGAGGAGTCCAGCCACCTGCAGGAGGCGCTCTACAGCCCGCCCCACGGCCCCCCCCCCCACGGCCCCCCCCCCCCAAGGACACCCCCCCCCCCCCCCGGCCACCCGCCCCCCTGCCCCTACCCTGCGTGCAGGCGGGTGCGGCGCAGCAGGGGGTTCCCCCGGGGGGTCCGGGGGGGAGCGATGGGGCCCAGCCCCCCCCGAGGGGCCACCAGCATCCGGTAGCAGTCGGGGGGCAGGTGGGGGAGGGGCTCCGACGACACCGACCCCCCCTCGCCTGCAATGGAGTGGGGGCGTTAAGCGTGAGGGTTTCGCACGAGAGTCACGGGGAGCTGCGCCAGGGCTCGCACGAGGCCGGTCGGCCCCTCGCACACTCACCGGGGGGCAGCGCGAGGTGGCTGAGGTCGAAGTCGGGGGGAGGTGGGGGGCTGCTGCCCTTCCTCCCCTCCCCCCCCGCCTCCTCCTCCTCCAGCGGCCACAGCAGCGACAGCTCCTCAGGGTACCGGATCCCTGCGGCACCCACAGTCACAGCCGCCCCCCCCCCCCCCCAAGTGGATCCTGATGCCCCCACGCCCCATAGTGCCCCCCCAATGCCCCCCAGTAGAGACCAGTGCCCCCCTCCAGCCCCACAGGGGACCCTAATGGAGCCCAGTGCCCCCTCCCCCCCCCCCCCCCCCGAGAAACTCCAGGCCCTATAGGTCACCCCAATGGACCCCAACCCCCCGCAGCGGACTCTGGTGGCGCCCAGTGGACCCCCAACCCCTCCCGGCCCCCCCAGGGCACCCCCAGCCCCCTCCAGCTGACCCCCAGCCCCCCGTACCCAGCAGGCGGCAGGCCTGGCTGACCCCCTGGGCCAGGGGCTCGGCGAAGGAGAGGCGCAGGCGCAGGCAGCGGCGGTTGGGCAGGCGCAGGCGCAGGGGTCGGTGCTGGGGGGCGAAGCGCAGCCGGGCATCCCCCCCGACCCCCAGCGCGTCCAGGGTACGCGCGGGGCGCAGGAGCCACTGCCGCCGCTGCACCCACCACAGCGCGTGGTCCGACCAGTCCCGCTGCACCCCTGGGGGGCACCAACCCATCGGTGGGGGCTACAGGGTGCCCGGCAGTGGCTCGGGGGGGGGGCTACGGGGGGCTAGGGAGGTCGTAACAGGGCTGGGGGGCTCTGGGGGGCTTCCAAGCTGCTGGAGTGGGGTTAGTGGGTGCTATGGGGGGGGGGGGGGCTGAGAGGGGCTACACGGGGCTGTGGGGTGGTGCCAAGGGGAGCTCTGTGGTGGTCTGGGGGGGCCTTGGCTGTTCCCCCAAACCACAGCGGGGGGATCGGGGGGGCTCAGGCATCCGGGCCCCGCACCCGACGCTATTTATAGCCAGTGCTTCCCTTATCGCCCCGGCCAGGGGCATGGGGGGGCTGCGGGGGGGGGGCACCCACACCCCAGCAGCGCCCCCCTGGCTGGATCCCGCCCAGGCGCCACGGGATGCTGGGGGTCCCGTCCGTCCCCGTGGGGCAGAGATGTGGGGCACAAGGCCTCACGCGGGTCGCTCACCAACAGTCTCGACGATGAGGAGCATGAGGCCACCGACGTGGAGATCCCCGGTGACGCGGAGGGCCAGAGTGCGGGGGGCTGCCGGGGGGCAGGGGGGGCCTGCTGGGGGGGGCGCCTGCCCCCCGGCATCGCCCTCCTCCACCTCCACCTGCAGCTCGAAGGAGCCGTCGATGGTCTCCCCGCTCGCCGTCTTCAGCCCCGCCATCGCCCGCCGCCCCGCCGCCTTCCTGCCCCGCCGCTCCGCCCCACGGCGGGGGTGGGGGGTGGGGGCCTCGGGTTCACCCCCACGCCCCCCCCAGCCCTGCCCCCACCACCACAGAGGAAGTCGGGGGGGGGGGAGGAGCTGCGGGGGGGAGGAGCTGTGGGGCGCCGATGCTCGGGTCCCTGGTGTGGGGAGCTGCTCCCCTGCCCCACAGCGGGGAAGCCCCAGGGTGCCCCCCCCCAGCTCCACACCATCCCCCAGACCCCTGTCTCCCACCCCCCCTATCTCCCACCCCCAGCACCTGGGACGTTGGTGCTCAGGCCCCCCCATAACCGTTCCCATGGGGGACCCAGGCATCTGTTCCCCCGTTTCCCACCTCCCCCCTGCCCACCCCCCAAGGGGTGCAGGTGCCCGGGACCCCATTTCCCACCCCCACCATGACACCCCGCCCCCATCAAGGGGTGCGGGCGCCCAGGATCCCATTTCTCACCCACCTATAATGCCCCCCCCGGCCCCCACCCCCCCACACACGGGTGCAGGTGCCTGGGGTCCCTCCCATGCCCCCCATTTCCATCCCCTGACGTGGGACCCAGGCACCTGTGCCCCCAACATCCCCCCCATCCCCCCCACAGAGGCTGAGCCTGGCAACTGCTCCGCTCTTTATTGGGGGTCGCGGCGCCCCACAACCGACACAAGATGAGGGTGGGGGGCGGCAGGGCCAGCACCCACCACCCCCCCGGACCCCCCCCATGCCTGTGTCCCCAGGGGGTCGGGGGGGTCCCTGGAGGGGGCCGGGGGGGGTCACGTCACCGGATGGCGATCAGCCCCACGTCCATCAGCTTCTGGATCTTCTGGGCAATGACAGGGTTCTTCAGGTGCCTGGTGGGGAACAGGGGGGTCAGGGGGACAACAGGGACCAACAGGGGACACCCCAGCGTGTCTGGGACGCACCAACACGTTGGGGACCCCCTTGGCACCGGGAGGGCCCTTGGGCTCCCCGTGATGGCTCAGTGAGGGCCACGGGCAGCTGGTGACACCCCCAACACCGCAGGGACCCCCAGTGACACCTCAGGGACCCCCTGCAAGTTCCAAGAGGGCTCCAGACGCCCCCTTGAAGACCAGCTGATTGCCATGGGGAGCCCGGCAACACCCCCGGCACCCCCAGTGACACCTCGGGGACCCCTGCCAGCTCCAGGTGTCCCCTTTAGGACCAGGTGACTGCGATGGGGGGCGATGACACCCTGTCACACCTCAGAGACCCCTGGTGACACCCTGGTGAGCCCCAGCCAGCGCCAGGGGAGCTCTGGGTGCCCCCAAGAGCCAGCGGGCACCGTCAGGTGGCCGATGCCACCCTGCCACAGCCCGGGGACCCCCCCCCCGACACCCCAGGGACCACTCACTCGCTGAGTGCCTGCGGATCCTTCTGCATCTGCTCCAGGATGAGGCGCATGGCGGGGTCGCTCATGATCTGCTGCACCTCGGGGTCGGCCATGGCGCGACGCTTCACCTCCTCGGGGGTGTCCTGCCGGTTGTACTGGGCCAGCAGGCAGCGCTGGTAGCCCTCCCCCGCCTCCTGCATGGAGAAGGGAGTGATGGCGGGGGGGCAGGGGGTGACGGCAGGGGGCAGGGGGGGCAGCGGCGGGGGCTCCCCCTCACCTTACAGCTGGGGTCGAGGTCAAGGGCGCGCTGGTAGACGTCCATGGCCTTGCTGTAATCCTTCATGGCCTCCAGCGCCGCCGCCTTGCGCGTGTAGCCCTTGACTGCGGGGGGGAGACACGGGGATGGCAGCACGCAGGGGACGAGGGGGACACCCCAAAACCAGCCCCCCCCCCCCCCCCCAGCACTCACTGAAGGAGGGCTCCAGGCGGATGCACTCCTCACAGTCCTGGGGGGCGGAAAGGGGGAGGTTAGAGGCACCCAAAGACCCCCAGAGCAGCACCCCCACTGAGCCCTGCGCCCCCAAACCAGCCCCCTACAGCCCCCCACTGTGCCCTGCGCCCCCAAACCAGCCCCCTACAGCCCCCCACTGTGCCCTGCGCCCCCAAACCAGCCCCCTACAGCCCCCCACTGTGCCCTGCGCCCCCAAACCAGCCCCCTACTGAGCCCTGCACCCCCAGACCAGCCCCCTACAGCCCCCCACTGAGCCCTGCGCCCCCAAACCAGCCCCCTACAGCCCCCCACTGTGCCCTGCGCCCCCAAACCAGCCCCCTACAGCCCCCCACTGAGCCCTGCGCCCCCAAACCAGCCCCCTACAGCCCCCCACTGAGCCCTGCGCCCCCAAACCAGCCCCCTACAGCCCCCCACTGTGCCATGCGCCCCCAAACCAGCCCCCTACAGCCCCCCACTGAGCCCTGCGCCCCCAAACCAGCCCCCTACAGCCCCCCACTGTGCCCTGCGCCCCCAAACCAGCCCCCTACAGCCCCCCACTGTGCCCTGCGCCCCCAAACCAGCCCCCTACAGCCCCCCCACTGTGCCCTGCGCCCCCAAACCAGCCCCCTACTGAGCCCTGCACCCCCAGACCAGCCCCCTACAGCCCCCCACTGTGCCCTGCGCCCCCCAACCAGCCCCCTACAGCCCCCCCACTGTGCCCTGCGCCCCCAAACCAGCCCCCTACAGCCCCCCACTGTGCCCTGCGCCCCCAAACCAGCCCCCTACAGCCCCCCACTGAGCCCTGCGCCCCCAAACCAGCCCCCTACAGCCCCCCACTGTGCCCTGCGCCCCCAAACCAGCCCCCTACAGCCCCCCACTGTGCCATGCGCCCCCAAACCAGCCCCCTACAGCCCCCCACTGAGCCCTGCGCCCCCAAACCAGCCCCCTACAGCCCCCCACTGAGCCCTGCGCCCCCAAACCAGCCCCCTACAGCCCCCCACTGAGCCCTGTGCCCCCAGACCAGCCCCCTGCACTGCCCCCGAGCCCTGCACAGCCCCAAAGCAGTCCCCAGGGCCCCCCAAACCTTGAGGGCCAGAGGGAACTCGAGCAGTTTGGTGTAGCAGGCGGCGCGGTTGCTGTAGAGCCGAGCCTCGTGGGGGTTGCGCCGAATGGCTTCGCTGTAGTGCTTCATGGCCTGGGGGTAATCCCCTGGGGAGGGCCCACGACAGCGTGGGGGGTCACCCAAGATCTGGGGGAGCCCACTCTACGTCCCCCAAGACCTCCCCGTTACCTCTCTGAAAACACTCGTTGCCTTTATTCTTCTCCTCCAGTGCCAGGTCAGGGTCAATGTACGCCAACCGCTCCTGCTCCTTTAAGATTTTCTCTGCCTGTAGTGGCGAATTTGGGGGTTGGATGGGTGTCTGGGGGTGCTGCTCCTCCTTTTTTGGACCCCGCAAGTCACCTGCTGACACTTCTTGAGCACGTCAGGCGTACGATGCTCGGCTAACGACTTATTGTAGAAGTTTACAGCATCTTTGTACCGCTCCTCCCGCAGATACGAGTTCCCGATGCGAGCATACGCCCTGCGCGGGTGGATTTTGGGCATTCAGGGAACAGGTTTGGAGGTGTCTCCCCTTTTTTAACACCCCCCCCCCCCGCCCCCCAAATCCCACTGTAATCACTTTGCGATCTGCCTGTAGTCCTCCCGGTTCTCCCGTCCCACCTCAATGGCTTTTTCGCACAGTTCTCGGCAGCGGTTGTAGTCGCCTGTCTCAAAGTAGACGGCTGTAGAGAGAGAAGGAAGGGAAACCCTGGGGTTCAGGGGCATTTGGAGTGCTCAGAGGATTTTGGGGGGGCGCAGGGGGTGACTCACCTGCTTGGTTGGTGACGTAGGTCATGTTGGTGGGGTCCAGCTCCTCGGCGCGGGTGTAGTGGGCCAAGGCAGTGGGGAATTCCTTCCGCTTGTAGGCAGCATTGCCCAGCTCCTTTTCCTGCTGTGCCTGGGCGGGTTGCAGGGGCCGGGTCACCCCAAAATCCCCCAACCCCCCCCTCCCCCTCCCCCCAAACCCTGCCCTGCATCCCCCCCCCCCGTAATGCCCTCCCTTTGCAGGCAGCGTTGCTCAGCTCCCGCCACGGCACCAGAGGTTCGGGAGGGACAGGGTACCCCAGAACCGGCCCCCAGCTCCCAGTTGCCCCCCGGGATTTTCAGGGGACACCCACACCCCCCCCCTCACCTCCTTCTTGTTTTCAGGGAGCTCCGGGGGGGGGGGGGGGCTGGGGGGGGGGCTGGGGAGGGGGGGGGTGGTGGTGGGGAAGGGGCTTCCTCTTCTTCCTCAGCCCCGCTCAGGTCCACCCCCAGCAGCACACTCAGAGTCGTCATCACCCGGGGGTCTTGCAGCTTTCTGGGGGTGGGGGGAGAAAGGGTCTGGGGTGGGGGGAGCGGCACCCCAAAATCTGTACCACCCTCCCCTTGGGGGGGATTTGGTGCCCACAGATTTGCCCCAACATACCCCAGCACCCCAAAAATAGCCATAAGCCACCCCGGGGCACACAGAGCTGGGGTGAAGGCACCCAGATCCCTCCCCAGCACCACAAAAACTGTCCTGACGTCCCCCTGTCCCCCCCAACCCCAAAAAACTGCTTTGAACCACCAAAATAACTCCCAAACCTGCCCTGCAGCCCTTCCGACCCCCCAAAACTTGCCCCTAAATCCCCCCAAAATCAGCCCTAAACACCACCCCCCCCGCCTCAATGCATCACAGTGCTGCAAAATCTGCCCCAGTGCCCCCCCCGCCCCGCCCCCCACGTCCCTCCCTTCCCCCTCACTGACGTGCCCAGCTGGGCTGGGTGGCTGCGCAGCTGCTCCAGCAGCCGCCGGTACTCGGGGTCCCCCAGCAGTGCCCGGGTTCGGGGGTCCCCCTCCAGCCGCCCATACAGGTCTGGCACACTGAAGGGGTTCAGCAGCTTCCGCTCTGCAGGAAGGGGCACAAAGCGGGTGTCAGGCCTCCCGACGCTCCGGGTACCCCAGACCCCCTTCTCAGGGTGCCCCCAGACCCATTCTAGGGCTCTAAAACATTTCCACATCCCCACCCAGGAACCTCAAATGCCCTCAGAGCCCCCTCAAACCTCCCAGGGACCCCCTGGACTGATTCTGGGACCCAAAAAAATCTCAGGCCACCCCCCCGACCCCTCTGTGATCCCCAAGAAGCCCAACCAGCCATGCCTCCACCTCTCAAAGCCCACCAACTCCCAGGCCCAACCCCCCCCATCCCCCATGTCCAATATCCCCAGCACCCCCTCCCCACCCCCCTAACCCCTCCCTACCTGCCAGCCGTGCCTCCACCCCCCGCAGCCCCTCCTTGAGCTGCGCGTTGCCCGGCTCATGCTTCAGCCCCTCTTCATAAGCTGCCTTGGCCTCCTCGAAGCGATGCAGGAACTCCAGTGCCGCTGCCTTGCGTGAGTACCCCTGGATTTGTGGCGGGGGGGGGGGGGGGACGGACACGAATGACACGACACGGACACACACACAAGATGTGGTGAGCACCCCTGGGGGCCGACGCAGACGGGGGCACCCACAGGTGCTCCCCGCACCCACCTTGGCCCAGTCAGGGCGCAGCTCAAGGGTGCGGCAGGCGTCAGCCAGGGCCCGGGCGTAGTCGCCCTGGCGGGCGTAGGCAGCTGAGCGGTTGCTGAAGAGAACGTGGTTGCGGCTGTCCAGGGCGATGGCTGCTGTGTAATGGCGCACGGCCCCCCCCCACGTCCCCTGCCGCCAGCGCCCGGTTGCCCCGCTCCTTCAGCTCCTGCGCCTGCCACAGGGAGGAAGAGGAGGGGAGAAAAAAAACGTGGGAGAGGGAGGAAGGCCCACAAAGAGGAGGAAGGCGTGAAAAAGGGGAGGGGCACGAGAATAAACAAGGCGTGAGAAAGGCAGCGGAGCACCAGAGGAAGGAAAGCAGGAGGAGAACGACAACCCACGAGGCGCAGGAAGGTGTGAAAAACAGGAGGGGCGCGAGAAGAGGGAAAGCGTGAGGAAGGTGAAGGAACGCCAGGTGGAAGAAGGCATCAGGAAGAGAGCAGTGCCAAGGAAGAAGGCGCGAGAAATAAAAAGCGTGAGTAAGGAGCATCGCAGAACGGGCATGAAGCACCGGGCGCGTGTGCAAGAGGGAGTGGAGAACGGAGGATGAAGGCCCGACGAAGAGCATGCCGGGAGGGCGGGGGGGGGCCCAACGAGAAGATGCGAGGAAGAGGCCGGACGTGTGGAAAATGCGAAGGAGAACGAGAAAGAGTGCGAGTCGAGAGGAGGGCGACGAAGAAAGTCGGGGGCCAGGGGCAGGAGGGGCACGAGCGTTGGAGGGCAAGAGGGAGACAGAGCGCGGCAGGAGGAGCAGAAAGGCAAGACGCGTGAGACACGGAGCCGCAAGGAAAGGGCAGGCAGGCGGCACGCAGGGAGCCAAGGAAAGGCCGCAGGAAAGGGGCGGGCAGAAAAAAAGAAGAGGAACATGAATGGGGTCCCCGTGACCCCCAATCAAGGCCCCCCCACAGCCCACTGCAACCCCCTGGCTCCCCTCAGGGTCCCCCAGACCGCCTCCCCGCCACGTTCCAGCACTCCCAGCCTCTCAGACACCCCCCGACCTCCTCCCCACCTCCCTCGGGCACAGGCAGATCCCCCCTCCGCCTTTCTCCGGGACCCCCGCCCCTCCAGCCTCTCAGGGCCCCCCGAAGCCCCTCGGACACCCCTCCCCCCCGATCCCCTCGGAGCCCTCCGGCCCCCCTCAGGGCCCCGCCAGCTCCGCTGACAAGGAGCCCAGACCCCCCCCCCCCCGCCCGGGGAGCCACAAACCCCCTCGGAGCCCCCCGGGGCCCCTCCCGGCCCCCGCCCACCTCCTCCATGGCGGCCCGGCCGGCTCCGCTCCGCTCCCGCCGCGAACGCGCCGCCTTCTGGAAGCTGCTAGAAGCCTCGCGCCCCGCCCACTTGCCCCCCATTGGCCGGCGGCTCCGCCCGCCCGCCCCCGCGCGAATGCCCATTGGTAGATAGCTGCCGTCCCGCCTTGCCATTGGCCGAGAGGGAAAGAGGTGCCCGCCTCTCTCAAGCCCCGCCTTCCCGCCGGAAGCCGGCACAAAAGCCAGCCTCCGCACGCCCATTGGCCGCCACGGCCGACGCTGGCCGACCATTGGCGGGAGCCTCCTCGCTCTTCTGGAATTTTCCACCTCTCCCATTGGGTGTGCGCGGTGCCAATCACGAAGGGGCTGGGACACGACTGGGGTGGGAGTGCGCCGCCCGGCGGCGCGGAGGCCTCGCTACCACCCGTGCGTCCCGCGGGAGAGGCGGCGCGGCTCGCACGGGGAGACCCCCGAAGCCGCTACCAAACGGGCTGGGGGCCGAAGGGGGGGGGGCGTCATGGCGGGAGGGGCAGGGAGTAGGCCCCCCGCCCTGGCGTGCTGGGGAGAGGCTGCACGCCTGGGCCTCCTGGTGGGAGGGGCGCAACACACGTGTGGCTGATGTGACCCTGGTGTGACCCCCTGGAACCTTCTCATGACCCCTATATGACCTCCCCCCCACACGTGAGCCCTCGTGCCCCCCTCTGCCGTGAACCTTCCCCCCCCCCTCCCCCACACCCCTCTCCCCGCCCCCCCCCCCATCCCTTGGGGTTGGGGCCTAGTGTGACAAGCCCCTCGCACACGCGTGTGCCCCCCGCCCCCGCACGTGCATACCCTCCCCCCTTGTTGCGGGGGAGTCCCGGGCGTCCGGGAAAGAGGCGCCGGCGGGAAAAGGAGCCGCTGGGTTTATTGGGGGGGGGGGGGGGGGAAGGTGGCGCCCCTCAGCCCTTTTGGGTTGATTTTACCTGATTTTGGTCCTTTTCCCTCAAAATTCCAACGGCTGGGGGCAAGGGGAGGGGTGAAGGCACCTCGTGGGGGAGGGGGCACTTTGTCACACACAAACGTGCCCTGAAGCTGGGGGGGGCGGGGGGGGGGGGGGATGCCTGGATCCCCCCTGCACCCCCTCCAATGGTCTCTTGTGCAGGTTCTGATGCTGGGGTCCTCCTGGAGGTCATGGGGATTTTGGGGGTCCCAGACACCTAGGTCCGCCCCCCCAAACCCCTTCCTGCCCCAAACCCACCTTTTCTTCCCCCAAAAAAGCAGCGGTGCCGAAAAAACACCTTAAAAAAAGTCAAAATGTCCCTTAAAGGGAGGTGGGGGAGGGGCAGGGGGACCCCTTCCCCCCAAAACCCCCGGGGGGATCCCCCCCCAAATGTCCTTGGAGCAGGGGGGCGCCTCCCCCACCGTATCCCCAGAGGGTGTCTCCCCAACATGGGGGGGTGTCCCAGAAAGAGGGGACTCTTACCCTCATCAGGACCCCAGCCCCTCGCTGACACCGCCGTGGGGCACCCGCCCCCCCCGGTACCCCCGAACGCCAGGGGGGGGCAGCGGGGGGGGGAGGGGGTGGTGGGGGTGGTGGGGGGGGGAAGATCGTGCGGATGGCCCCCCTCCTCGGGGGGTCGCAGGGGTCTCAGGGCCAGCCGCCCCCCCCCGATCTTGGGGGGGGGGGGGAACCCCCCCTTCCCCGCCCCTCCTCCGCCGCCTCCACCACCCCGCCAGGACCCCCAGGACCACCCCCGGCTGCTGCTGCTGCCGCCCCCCCCACCGCTGCGGCCGGGGGCAGTGCTAGGGGGGCGTCCCTTGGGGGGGCGGGGTCCGGTGATACGGGGGGGGCCTCACCACCGGCACGAGCCTGGGTGCAGAGTGGGGGGCTGGCGGCGCTGGGGGCGTCGAGTGCAGACAAGCACACGCGGTAGGTTGCCCGTGGCTGCAGCGCCGTCACCACGTACTCCCCCCGCTCCCCCCGCACCAGGGTTTCCGTCACCGCCCCTGCCCCCGGGCGCAGCCAGCTCAACCGCAGCGACATGCCGGGGGGGGCCGGGGGCCACCGCACCCTCAGAGACCCCCCAGGCGCCGCCTGCACCCACAGCCCACCCGTCGGCGCTGGGACCCCCGGCGATGCCGCTGTGCTCGGTGACGCTGCCATGACACCGGGCGACGCCGCTGCCGCAGCACCCGGTGAGGCTGCCCCCGCGCCTGGCACGGCGGCAGCGGCAGGGGGCTCACAGGCGTCCATCTCCCCCCCCCAGCTCCCCCACTGGCAGCCCCCGCAGCCGCGCCGGCGCCTGGCACAGCAGCCCCTTGACCTCCAGCCCCCGCGGCGCGCGCCGGCGCAGCCAGTCCCGCAGCCAGGCCAGGTTGCAGCCGCAGAACCAGGGGTTGTTGCGCAGCCCCAGGTGGCTCAGGCTGCCCAGGTCGTCGAAGAGCCCCCGCGGCAGCGTGGTCAGGTTGTTGTCCGAGAGGTCCAGGCGCTCCAGTGAGCGCATCCGCGCCAGCGCGCCGGCGGGCACGTGGCTGATGGCATTGGCGGCCAGCGAGAGGCGGCGCAGGCGGGCGCGGGGCAGGTTGGCCGGCGGTGCCGCCAGCGCGTTGCGGCCCAGCGACAGCTCGCTCAGGTTGCCCAGGCGGCTGAAGGTGTCGTCCGCCATGCGCTGGTTGGCCAGCAGGTTCCCGTCCAGCACCAGGCGCCGCAGCGCCGGCAGCCCCTCGAAGGCGCGCAGCGGGATGGTGTGGATGCGGTTGTCGTCCAGCCGCAGCTCCTCCAGCGCCGGCGGCAGCCCCCGGCGGCACGCTGCTGAGGTGGTTGCGCGACAGGAACAGCAGGCGCAGGCGGCGGTTCTCGGCAAAGGCGTCCTCCTCGATGCCAGCGGCCGACACCGAGTTGTCGTCCAGGTGCAGGCGCTCCAGCAGCGGTGCCCGCGCCAGCGCCCGCCGGCACAGCCCGCGCACGTTGTTCTCCTGCAGGTGCAGCTCCCGCAGCGCCGGCGGCAGGTGTGCCGGCAGCTGCTCCAGCGCGTTGGCATACAGGTACAGCACCTTCAGCGCCGGCAGGTGCCCCAGGCGTGCCGGGATGCCAGCGTCACCGATCCGGTTGTTTTGGAGGAAGAGGGTGGTGGCTCCAGCAGGGAGACCCTCGGGCACGGCTGTCAGGCCGCGGTCGTTGCAGTAGACGCGGCCGCCAGCGCAGCGGCACACGGCGGGACAGGCGGCAGCGGTGATGGCGAGCGCAGCGACGGCGGTGGCAATGCACAGGAGGGGAGAGGGGAAAGGAGGGCCCCCCCCCCCCCCGCGGGGCAGCCAGGGTGGGGGGAGGAAGGGGGAGGAGGAGGAGGAGGAGGAGGTGCAGGGGAGGGGGGGCCATGAGGGGAGGGGGGGTCCTGGAGGGGGGGACCGCGGGTAAGGGCGGAGGGGGGCCGGGGACCCAGGTGTCTGGGTGCTGCGGCCCCCCCAGCACTGACCCCAGATACAGGGCAGCGCCCCTCCCGGTGCCCCTCCCCCCCCCCCGATACAGGGGACCACAGCACCATAACCCCCCCCCCATGATCTATAGGGTAGGGACCCCCCCATAGGGAACCTCCCCATAGGAGACACCCCCCCCCCCCATAGGGACCCCCCCCCCCATAGGGGACCACCGTGGGGTGGGGCTCTACCTGGGTCCTCTGCCCGTGGTCCGCGGTCCTCGTGCGACGGGGCCTCGTGCAACGGGCGCTCGTGCCACGGCGGGTCCTCGTGCGAGCCCGCTGCTAACAGCGCCGGTGCTCCATGGCCCCCCCCCCCCCACCGGGGGGGCCGCTGTGGAGAGAGAGGGGTGGTGAGCAGCGGGGCCCTCGTGCGACACCCGCCCTTGTGAAAGGCCCTCGTGCGACACCCGCCAGGCCCCCAGCGGCCGAGCCTCTGCTCTCCCCTCCTCGGGGTGCTAATTACCAGCGCCGCTCCTGAACCGCTCCTAATTAGCAGCAGCTCGTTAGGGCCCCCCCGGGACTCTCATGCCCCAGGGTTGCCCTTGCATCAGCCCCGGCCTCGCGTGAGGGCCTTGCACGAGGGGTCACGTGACCTCGTCCCCAGGAGGGGACCCAGATGTGTGGGTGACACCCCCCCCCCATCTCCCCCCCCCCCCCCCCCATCACCCCCCCCCCCATGCCTGAGTCCCCCTGGCTGGACACCACTGGGGACTGGGGAAAGGGCTGGGGGGCCAGGGAGGTTTTGGGGGTCTGGGAAGGGGTCTCATGGGGGGATGTCACCTTCCAGGGAGCCTGGGCCCCCCTCAGCCCCCTGAGCCCCTCCCCCCGGATGGAGCATCCCTGGGTACCTGGGTGTGGGGGGTGGTGTTGGTGGGGGGGAGGGTCAGAGGGCATTTAAG
Organism: Falco naumanni; assembly: GCF_017639655.2. Classification (NCBI taxonomy): domain Eukaryota; kingdom Metazoa; phylum Chordata; class Aves; order Falconiformes; family Falconidae; genus Falco; species Falco naumanni. The sequence continues at coordinate 27,141 of NW_024427445.1, forward strand.
GGCTGGGGGCAGGTGGGGGAGTCGGGGGGGGGTCTCGTGGCAGGGGGGGTGTCTCGTGGGGGGTGTCAGACTCCCAGACGCCTGGGTCCCTTCCCCCCCTCCCAGGGTCCCTCCCCTCGGCTGGAGCATCTCTAGCTACCCGGGGGGGGGGGGGGGGGGGGGGGCTTGGGGGAGGGGATGGGGGGGATTTGGTGCCGTAAGGGGGGGGGTGGTCTCTCGGCGGGGGGGTCAGGACCCTGGACGCCTGAGTCCCTTCCCTTCCCCCTCGCGGACGCCTGGGCCCCTCCCCCCGGCTGGAGCATCGCTGGGTACCGGGCGGGGGAGGGGCGAGTCGATTTCGGATGGCTGGGGGGGGTGGGGGGCGGGAGACGTCAGGAGGATTTGGGGGGGTCTTAATGTCGGGGGGGGGGGGGGGTCGCTCCTGTGGTACCCGGTGGGGGATGGGCCCGGCTCCCGACCGCCTGGGTCCCTCCCCCGGGCTGGAGCATCACTGGGTACCATGCGGGGGTGGGGATGGGGATGCGGAGCGCAGGGGGAGGTTTCGGGGGGGTCCCGGGAGGGGGGAGGGTGGGGCAGGGGAGCGGGGGGCCCTTACCGGGGTGGGTACCGGCCGGCGCGGTCGGGCCCGGTGCTGGCGGCGGCGGCTGCGGGCGTGGGAAGGCGGTGGAGGGGGGGAAGGGGAGGCGGGGGGGGGGGGGGGGGGGGAGCGCCGCCTCCCGGTGCGCGGGGACCCGGGGGGGGGGGGGCGCGGGGCGGATGCAGCTGAGCGGGGGACCAAAACCCCCTCCTCACATCCCGCAACCACCCCCCGCCCCAGGCGTCCAGGCACGTCCAGGCACGGGGCTTGCACAAGAGCTGGCACGAGGCGCACGGGGCTTGCACAAGAGCTGGCACGAGGCGCGCGGGGCTTGCACAAGAGCTGGCACGAGGCGCACGGGGCTTGCACAAGAGCTGGCACGAGGCGCACGCGCACGCCAGACACTGTTGGGGTGCACGCAGGGGGGCTCCACCGCCAGCGGGGAAGGGGGGGGGTCTTATACCCCACCCCGGTGCCACACATGCCCCCGGATGAGCTGCACACTAGGACCCCCTTGCACGGGGACCCTGCCGTGCGAGGGGGCTCATGCCACCCTCCTGCAGATCCCCACAAGTGCCTTCAGCAGGTGGGACAAGGGGGGCTTTGGGGGGGTGGGAAGGGGAAATCTGGGGACCCTCGGGTGGCTGTTGGGGTTCCCAGGGGTAGTTTGGGTTGGGGGGGGGGGGGCAGTTGGGGGGGGGGTCCCCGGACATGTTGCACATGTGCATGGCGCGAAGGGCAGGTTGTGCGGCACAGGATAAGGCGCCTCCATCACCCAGCTCGCCCCAGGGTACCCTGCCACCGTCTGGGTGACCCCCCCTGGGACCCCCCCCCCAGCCCCGCAGTTTGTCCTCTAAGCGGAACCCCCTGCTCCACCCACACACCCCCCCCCAACTGCCCCCAAGAGGGTCCCAAGTGACCCCCCAGGACTTCAAGTGCCCCACAAGGGGTCTCAGTGCTCCCCCCACCCAGCGTCCTCCCTCAACCCTCTCACCACCCCTCTTGATCCCCAGCTGCACCCATGGGGCTCCCCAAGTGCCCCCCAGCCCCACCTCCCCCCTCCCCCACCCCCGAGTCCCCCTGCGTGACACCCCCCTCCCCGAATAAACAACCACAGCGAGTGGGGCCACGTCTTTATTGGGGGGGGGGGGGGGGGGCGGAGGGAGGGGGGCACGTGCGAAGCCGCATGAGGACTCGTGCCAGGGTTGCACGAGGGCCCACAGGGCCTGTGCGAGGGACGCGTGAGGCCCCGCAAGGTCACGCGAGGCGCTGGCGGGCCCTGCGCAAAGCCCCCGTGCGCCTGCCGGGAGCCGCACTCGGCCCAGGCGAGGCACCGCCAGCCTCGCGTGAGGCCTCGTGCGAGGCGCGAGCTCACTTGTAGAGGATGTCGTAGTGGCCGGGGCGGTAGAGCAGGCAGACGCGGGGCTGGGAGCCCTCGGGGAAGACGTGGGGGTTGGTGGCGCCGCCCTCCCCCCGGTCCATGTATTCCACCAGGATAGAGACGTGCAAGGCTCGTGCGAGAGCAATGATGTGGATGTGGTCACTCTCCTTGCACATGGGTTCCACCTCCTGTGAGGGGAAAAGGGACATCGGGGGACTGTGCCAGGGAGCTTGGGGGTGCACCCGGACGCCTGGGAGGCCGTGCGACGCCGTGCGACGCTGCGGAGGGGCTGGAGGTTGTGCAAAGCCATACGAGGCTGTGCAAACCTGCCGGGGGGCTGCGCAGTGGCCGCCAGGGACTGCGTGAAGCTGCGCAAAGGCCGTCAGAAGCCGTGCAAGGGCAGGGTGAGATCGTGCAGGAGTGTGCAAAGCTGCACAACGCCACGTGAGAGACCGTGTAAGGACCACGCGAAGCTGAGTGAGCGTGCCGGGAGGCAGCACGAGGCTGCGCAAAGCCAGACAGGGGCCCTGGGATGCGACGCGAGACCCACGCAAGACTTGTGCAAGAGCAGTTTGAGACTGCTGTAGTTTGCACAAGGCCGCAAGACACCACGCAAAAGCCGCAGGAGACCCTGTGAAGCTGCGTGGGACCCACGCGAGCCCATGTGATACCCTACATCAGGGGTCCTCAAACCTTTTAAACAGGGGGCCGGCGCGCGGATGAAGTGGCAGAGAGTCATCTGTGGCTGCTCGGTTTCCCGCCCCACCCCCCGGCGGGGGGCGGGGGGGTTCTGTAAATACCAGGGGCCGGACTGAGGACCCTGGGGGGCCATATCCAGCATGCGGGCCGTAGTTTGAGGACCCCTGCCCTACATGAAGCCACGTGAGGGTGCTGCAAGGTGGCACATGGCCCATGCTGGGGCAGCGCGAGGCCTGTGCGAGGCCCTGACCTGCTGGCAGAACTCCTTGATGCTGCGGCCGCCCTCCAGGAACTGCTCGAAGAAGCGGCGGTGGCGCTGGAGGCAGCCAGAGGTCAGCAGGCGCAGGTAGACCACCAGGTAGTCGGAGGTGCTGGGCTCATTGAAGGCCGCCAGCAGCTCCGGCAGTGGCACGCGGCGCTCCACCCGCTCGATCAGCTCCATGAACTGCCAGGAACACACGTATCAGGGGGGCACGGGTGGCGTGACGTGCACGGCCACAGGGGCACACATGCATGTCGTGGACACGTGCTGTCACAAGGGCCCTCATGGGGTCACACACGCGGCCGCAGGGACCATGCCCCCCTCTGTGTTCCCTGCCATGTTCCCACCGTGTTGTGGAAGTCCTCAATGGTGAATTCAGTGAACCCCTGTGCCACCAGCTCCTCCTTGCTGCGGGCCGAGACCTCCTTGAACCTGGATGGGGACCCGGGCATCAGCAGGGGATGCACACCCAGGTGTTGGGGGAGGGAAGGGGGACCCAGGGGGCACCCAGACATCTGGTGGGGGAGAGGCGTGATTTGAGGCGGGGGGGGGGGGGGGGCGGGGCAAGGAGGAACCCTTGGGACTCGGGTGGGGGGACACGTCAGTGTACAGGGGACACCCAGAGGGGGTCCCTGGGGGCTTCGCACCGCTGCAGCTCCTGGCCATCCTCCAGCAGAGCCTCCAGGTGGGCGAAGCCAAAGGCTCGGTAGAAGCAGTTTCCGTCTGGCCGCGTCTTCCGGATATAGGAATACTTCTGGAGCAGGTCCTGGGGAGGGCGGCACAGCACACAGTCAGGTGTTGGGGGTCGGGGGGTGCAACCCGGGTGCCACGAGGCCCTTTACAACTCCCAGTCCTGTACTGGTTTTGCCAGAGGCGCTCCCAGTCCCTCACTGGTGCCCACCTTGATCTTCTGCTGGTAGATGTGGTCATCCTCGGCGTACTCCTTGTACAGCACGGCCAGCTCCAGCCGCTCGGACACCAGTGGGTTCTGCACTGCGATCTGCACCCCATGGGGAAGGGGGGTCAGCGTGGCGGGGGGTCACCGTCAGGGGGAGGGGAGCGACGTGGAGACACCCACGAGAGCGTCGGGGGGGCTGGCGGGGTGCTCACCTCTTGCTGGATCCGGTCCTGCTGTGCCATGATGGCCTCATCGTAGGCCAGGCAGTTCACGCCTTTGGGGGGGGGGGGGGGGGATATTTGGGTTCAGGAGAAGTGTCCCCAATTTCGTAGGGGCCCCCCGTGGCCACTTCACTGGGTGCTGCGGGGGGGCTACGCGGGGCGTCGGGGGAGGGTCCCGGGGTGCTACGGGGGAGACCCTGGGGGTGCTACGGCGGGGCTCTGGGGGTCTCGGGGACGCCGGGCGGGGGCTGTGGGGGCACCGGGCCCCAGCGCGGCCCCCGCGGGGCGCCGGGGGGTCCCGATGGGGGGTCCCCAGGGGAAGCCGGGACGCGGGGGGGAGGCCGCGGGGGGAGGCCGCGGGGGGTGCTCGGCCGGGGCCCGTCGGTACCGTCCGCGTCGCCGCTGAGCGGCTCCGGCTTCTGCTGAGGCTCCTCCGCCGCCATCATCCGCCGCAGCCCCGCCCCGCGCAGCACTTCCGGGTCAGCCGCCCGCCGCCGGCAGCGCTTCCGGGTCAAACCGCCGCCGCGTCACGGCCGCCGTCGTCGCTTAGCAACCGGCCCCGCCCCACGCCGTAGCCTGGGCCCCGCGCGGCCGCGCAACGGCCACGCCCCTCGCTGCAGGCCACGCCCCGCGAGCCCACCTGTGGGACTCGGTCCCGGTGGGACCCTCAGCACTCCGGTCCCGGAGGGCCCCTAAGCCCCGCCCGGTACCGGTGGGACCCTGAGCCCCCCCCCCCCAGTCCCAGAAGGATTCCACCCCCCCCCCCCCCCCCACTACCGGGGGACCCTCATACTGGTGGGACCCTGAGCCCCCCCCCCCAGTCCCAGAAGGACTCCACCCCCCCCCCCCCCCACTACCGGGGGACCCTCATACTGGTGGGACCCTGAGCCCCCCCCCCAGTCCCAGAAGGACTCCACCCCCCCCCCCCCCACTACCGGGGGACCCTCATACTGGTGGGACCCTGAGCCCCCCCCCCAGTCCCAGAAGGACTCCACCCCCCCACCCCCCCCCACTACCGGGGGACCCTAAAGACCCCTCATACTGGTGGGACCCTGAGCCCCCCCCCCAGTCCCAGTGAGACACTCAGCACCCCAGTTCCAGACAGACCTTAACCGCCCCCCCCTCCCCTTACTGGTGGGACCCTCAGCCCCCTCCAGTCTCAGTGGGACCCTCAGCACCTCCCCCAGTACGGGCGGGATCCTGAGACCCCCAGTCCCAGAGGGTTAGGGTGCAGAGGGGGAGGAGGCGGAGGGAAGACCCCGCTCCCTTGGCCCACCTTCCCGCCCTGCCGCGTGCTCCGCGCCCCCTCGCTCCGGTAACGGCTTCCCCCTCACAGGGAGCGGCCGCGAGCGCGAGGTTAAACCGTGCGACAGCTCGTAACGGCTTTACCTGCGCAGGGGAAAACTTGCGCGAGCTTTTCCTAAGCCACACGTGCACACCGTTCGGAAAGGGCAGCCCCGCAGGACCTCTTCCATTTAAAAAAATACGTATTTAAAATCGCTGCTACTAAGGTGCTTCCAAACGCGACCAGAGCAAACGCGCCCCTGTTCCCCGCAGCAAAACGGAATGCATCGCACGGAAAGGATTTATGAGCTTGAGCCCCGTGGGTGCTTTTGCATACGGAGGCAACGAGTATGAGTGCCCGGGCTGCGAGTGGGCAAAGGGCGGAGCGCAGGGAACCCCGCACCGCAGCGAGCGCTCCCGGGGTCCGGTGGCGTGAACTGGGCTGAGACCCCGGCCCAGTGCTCGCCCGGCCAGTGCTCAGCACAGGGTTCGTGGGGCACTGCTGCCATCTAGCGAAAAATATTTGAGTACTGCAGCCGGCCCCGTTGGTGGAGCGCTGCTGCCATCTAGCGAAAATAAATTGGTACTGCAGCATCGTGGTTTGTGGAGCGCTGCTGCCATCTAGCGAAAAAAAATTGGGTACTGCAGCCGGCCCCGTTGGTGGAGCGCTGCTGCCATCTAGCGAAAAAAAATTGGGTACTGCAGCCGGCCCCGTTGGTGGAGCGCTGCTGCCATCTAGCGAAATATAATTGGGTACTGCAGCCGGCCCCGTTGGTGGAGCACTGCTGCCATCTAGCGAAATATAATTGGGTACTGCAGCCGGCCCCGTTGGTGGAGCGCTGCTGCCATCTAGCGAAAAATATTTGAGTACTGCAGCCGGCCCCGTTTGTGTAGCGCTGCTGCCATCTAGCGAAAAAAAATTGGTACTGCAGCATCCCGGTTTGTGAAGCGCTGCTGCCATCTAGCGAAATATACTTGGGTACTGCAGCCGGCCCCGTTGGTGGAGCGCTGCTGCCATCTAGCGAAATATAATTGGGTACTGCAGCCGGCCCCGTTGGTGGAGCGCTGCTGCCATCTAGCGAAAAGTATTTGAGTACTGCAGCATCCCGGTTTGTGAAGCGCTGCTGCCATCTAGCGAAATATAATTGGGTACTGCAGCCGGCCCCGTTGGTGGAGCACTGCTGCCATCTAGCGAAATATACTTGGGTACTGCAGCCGGCCCCGTTGGTGGAGCGCTGCTGCCATCTAGCGAAATATAATTGGGTACTGCAGCCGCCCTGTTGGTGGAGCGCTGCTGCCATCTAGCGAAAAAATGTGGGTACTGCAGCAGCGGGATTGGTGGAGCGCTGCTGCCATCTAGCGAAAAATACTTGGGTACTGCAGCCGCACGGTTGGTGGAGCGCTGCTGCCATCTGGCGACCAAAAGTTGGTACCAGACCACGGGGCTCGAATGCGTGTCCTCCGCGCGGGAAAGATTCTACCGGCGGCGTGACGCGAACCCCTGTCGTTGCAGTCGAGCCACTCTTACGCATGCGCTGCCCTTAGTTTTGCCAGAAGCGGCATTGCGTCATAACCATGCGACGCCGCCCCAAACCCCGCCCCTTTGGCTTCAAGCCCCGTCTGCGGATGCGCTGCCCTTACTCTGCAGGGCGGCCCTCCTGCTGCCGCCTGGCGAAAAAATTTGGGTACTGCAGCCAGTCT
>NW_024427446.1:0-34214 GCF_017639655.2 Falco naumanni
AAGCCTAACCCTAAAAAGCCTAACCCTAAAAAGCCTAACCCTAAAAAGCCTAACCCTAAAAAGCCTAACCCTAAAAAGCCTAACCCTAAAAAGCCTAACCCTAAAAAGCCTAACCCTAAAAAGCCTAACCCTAAAAAGCCTAACCCTAAAAAGCCTAACCCTAAAAAGCCTAACCCTAAAAAGCCTAACCCTAAAAAGCCTAACCCTAAAAAGCCTAACCCTAAAAAGCCTAACCCTAAAAAGCCTAACCCTAAAAAGCCTAACCCTAAAAAGCCTAACCCTAAAAAGCCTAACCCTAAAAAGCCTAACCCTAAAAAGCCTAACCCTAAAAAGCCTAACCCTAAAAAGCCTAACCCTAAAAAGCCTAACCCTAAAAAGCCTAACCCTAAAAAGCCTAACCCTAAAAAGCCTAACCCTAAAAAAGCCTAACCCTAAAAAGCCTAACCCTAAAAAGCCTAACCCTAAAAAGCCTAACCCTAAAAAAGCCTAACCCTAAAAAGCCTAACCCTAAAAAGCCTAACCCTAAAAAGCCTAACCCTAAAAAGCCTAACCCTAAAAAGCCTAACCCTAAAAAGCCTAACCCTAAAAAGCCTAACCCTAAAAAGCCTAACCCTAAAAAGCCTAACCCTAAAAAGCCTAACCCTAAAAAGCCTAACCCTAAAAAGCCTAACCCTAAAAAGCCTAACCCTAAAAAGCCTAACCCTAAAAAGCCTAACCCTAAAAAGCCTAACCCTAAAAAGCCTAACCCTAAAAAGCCTAACCCTAAAAAGCCTAACCCTAAAAAGCCTAACCCTAAAAAGCCTAACCCTAAAAAGCCTAACCCTAAAAAGCCTAACCCTAAAAAGCCTAACCCTAAAAAGCCTAACCCTAAAAAGCCTAACCCTAAAAAGCCTAACCCTAAAAAGCCTAACCCTAAAAAGCCTAACCCTAAAAAGCCTAACCCTAAAAAGCCTAACCCTAAAAAGCCTAACCCTAAAAAGCCTAACCCTAAAAAGCCTAACCCTAAAAAGCCTAACCCTAAAAAGCCTAACCCTAAAAAGCCTAACCCTAAAAAGCCTAACCCTAAAAAGCCTAACCCTAAAAAGCCTAACCCTAAAAAGCCTAACCCTAAAAAGCCTAACCCTAAAAAGCCTAACCCTAAAAAGCCTAACCCTAAAAAGCCTAACCCTAAAAAGCCTAACCCTAAAAAGCCTAACCCTAAAAAGCCTAACCCTAAAAAGCCTAACCCTAAAAAGCCTAACCCTAAAAAGCCTAACCCTAAAAAGCCTAACCCTAAAAAGCCTAACCCTAAAAAGCCTAACCCTAAAAAGCCTAACCCTAAAAAGCCTAACCCTAAAAAGCCTAACCCTAAAAAGCCTAACCCTAAAAAGCCTAACCCTAAAAAGCCTAACCCTAAAAAGCCTAACCCTAAAAAGCCTAACCCTAAAAAGCCTAACCCTAAAAAGCCTAACCCTAAAAAGCCTAACCCTAAAAAGCCTAACCCTAAAAAGCCTAACCCTAAAAAGCCTAACCCTAAAAAGCCTAACCCTAAAAAGCCTAACCCTAAAAAGCCTAACCCTAAAAAGCCTAACCCTAAAAAGCCTAACCCTAAAAAGCCTAACCCTAAAAAGCCTAACCCTAAAAAGCCTAACCCTAAAAAGCCTAACCCTAAAAAGCCTAACCCTAAAAAGCCTAACCCTAAAAAGCCTAACCCTAAAAAGCCTAACCCTAAAAAGCCTAACCCTAAAAAGCCTAACCCTAAAAAGCCTAACCCTAAAAAGCCTAACCCTAAAAAGCCTAACCCTAAAAAGCCTAACCCTAAAAAGCCTAACCCTAAAAAGCCTAACCCTAAAAAGCCTAACCCTAAAAAGCCTAACCCTAAAAAGCCTAACCCTAAAAAGCCTAACCCTAAAAAGCCTAACCCTAAAAAGCCTAACCCTAAAAAGCCTAACCCTAAAAAGCCTAACCCTAAAAAGCCTAACCCTAAAAAGCCTAACCCTAAAAAGCCTAACCCTAAAAAGCCTAACCCTAAAAAGCCTAACCCTAAAAAGCCTAACCCTAAAAAGCCTAACCCTAAAAAGCCTAACCCTAAAAAGCCTAACCCTAAAAAGCCTAACCCTAAAAAGCCTAACCCTAAAAAGCCTAACCCTAAAAAGCCTAACCCTAAAAAGCCTAACCCTAAAAAGCCTAACCCTAAAAAGCCTAACCCTAAAAAGCCTAACCCTAAAAAGCCTAACCCTAAAAAGCCTAACCCTAAAAAGCCTAACCCTAAAAAGCCTAACCCTAAAAAGCCTAAACCTAAAAAGCCTAACCCTAAAAAGCCTAACCCTAAAAAGCCTAACCCTAAAAAGCCTAACCCTAAAAAGCCTAACCCTAAAAAGCCTAACCCTAAAAAGCCTAACCCTAAAAAGCCTAACCCTAAAAAGCCTAACCCTAAAAAGCCTAACCCTAAAAAGCCTAACCCTAAAAAGCCTAACCCTAAAAAGCCTAACCCTAAAAAGCCTAACCCTAAAAAGCCTAACCCTAAAAAGCCTAACCCTAAAAAGCCTAACCCTAAAAAGCCTAACCCTAAAAAGCCTAACCCTAAAAAGCCTAACCCTAAAAAGCCTAACCCTAAAAAGCCTAACCCTAAAAAGCCTAACCCTAAAAAGCCTAACCCTAAAAAGCCTAACCCTAAAAAGCCTAACCCTAAAAAGCCTAACCCTAAAAAGCCTAACCCTAAAAAGCCTAACCCTAAAAAGCCTAACCCTAAAAAGCCTAACCCTAAAAAGCCTAACCCTAAAAAGCCTAACCCTAAAAAGCCTAACCCTAAAAAGCCTAACCCTAAAAAGCCTAACCCTAAAAAGCCTAACCCTAAAAAGCCTAACCCTAAAAAGCCTAACCCTAAAAAGCCTAACCCTAAAAAGCCTAACCCTAAAAAGCCTAACCCTAAAAAGCCTAACCCTAAAAAGCCTAACCCTAAAAAGCCTAACCCTAAAAAGCCTAACCCTAAAAAGCCTAACCCTAAAAAGCCTAACCCTAAAAAGCCTAACCCTAAAAAGCCTAACCCTAAAAAGCCTAACCCTAAAAAGCCTAACCCTAAAAAGCCTAACCCTAAAAAGCCTAACCCTAAAAAGCCTAACCCTAAAAAGCCTAACCCTAAAAAGCCTAACCCTAAAAAGCCTAACCCTAAAAAGCCTAACCCTAAAAAGCCTAACCCTAAAAAGCCTAACCCTAAAAAGCCTAACCCTAAAAAGCCTAACCCTAAAAAGCCTAACCCTAAAAAGCCTAACCCTAAAAAGCCTAACCCTAAAAAGCCTAACCCTAAAAAGCCTAACCCTAAAAAGCCTAACCCTAAAAAGCCTAACCCTAAAAAGCCTAACCCTAAAAAGCCTAACCCTAAAAAGCCTAACCCTAAAAAGCCTAACCCTAAAAAGCCTAACCCTAAAAAGCCTAACCCTAAAAAGCCTAACCCTAAAAAGCCTAACCCTAAAAAGCCTAACCCTAAAAAGCCTAACCCTAAAAAGCCTAACCCTAAAAAGCCTAACCCTAAAAAGCCTAACCCTAAAAAGCCTAACCCTAAAAAGCCTAACCCTAAAAAGCCTAACCCTAAAAAGCCTAACCCTAAAAAGCCTAACCCTAAAAAGCCTAACCCTAAAAAGCCTAACCCTAAAAAGCCTAACCCTAAAAAGCCTAACCCTAAAAAGCCTAACCCTAAAAAGCCTAACCCTAAAAAGCCTAACCCTAAAAAGCCTAACCCTAAAAAGCCTAACCCTAAAAAGCCTAACCCTAAAAAGCCTAACCCTAAAAAGCCTAACCCTAAAAAGCCTAACCCTAAAAAGCCTAACCCTAAAAAGCCTAACCCTAAAAAGCCTAACCCTAAAAAGCCTAACCCTAAAAAGCCTAACCCTAAAAAGCCTAACCCTAAAAAGCCTAACCCTAAAAAGCCTAACCCTAAAAAGCCTAACCCTAAAAAGCCTAACCCTAAAAAGCCTAACCCTAAAAAGCCTAACCCTAAAAAGCCTAACCCTAAAAAGCCTAACCCTAAAAAGCCTAACCCTAAAAAGCCTAACCCTAAAAAGCCTAACCCTAAAAAGCCTAACCCTAAAAAGCCTAACCCTAAAAAGCCTAACCCTAAAAAGCCTAACCCTAAAAAGCCTAACCCTAAAAAGCCTAACCCTAAAAAGCCTAACCCTAAAAAGCCTAACCCTAAAAAGCCTAACCCTAAAAAGCCTAACCCTAAAAAGCCTAACCCTAAAAAGCCTAACCCTAAAAAGCCTAACCCTAAAAAGCCTAACCCTAAAAAGCCTAACCCTAAAAAGCCTAACCCTAAAAAGCCTAACCCTAAAAAGCCTAACCCTAAAAAGCCTAACCCTAAAAAGCCTAACCCTAAAAAGCCTAACCCTAAAAAGCCTAACCCTAAAAAGCCTAACCCTAAAAAGCCTAACCCTAAAAAGCCTAACCCTAAAAAGCCTAACCCTAAAAAGCCTAACCCTAAAAAGCCTAACCCTAAAAAGCCTAACCCTAAAAAGCCTAACCCTAAAAAGCCTAACCCTAAAAAGCCTAACCCTAAAAAGCCTAACCCTAAAAAGCCTAACCCTAAAAAGCCTAACCCTAAAAAGCCTAACCCTAAAAAGCCTAACCCTAAAAAGCCTAACCCTAAAAAGCCTAACCCTAAAAAGCCTAACCCTAAAAAGCCTAACCCTAAAAAGCCTAACCCTAAAAAGCCTAACCCTAAAAAGCCTAACCCTAAAAAGCCTAACCCTAAAAAGCCTAACCCTAAAAAGCCTAACCCTAAAAAGCCTAACCCTAAAAAGCCTAACCCTAAAAAGCCTAACCCTAAAAAGCCTAACCCTAAAAAGCCTAACCCTAAAAAGCCTAACCCTAAAAAGCCTAACCCTAAAAAGCCTAACCCTAAAAAGCCTAACCCTAAAAAGCCTAACCCTAAAAAGCCTAACCCTAAAAAGCCTAACCCTAAAAAGCCTAACCCTAAAAAGCCTAACCCTAAAAAGCCTAACCCTAAAAAGCCTAACCCTAAAAAGCCTAACCCTAAAAAGCCTAACCCTAAAAAGCCTAACCCTAAAAAGCCTAACCCTAAAAAGCCTAACCCTAAAAAGCCTAACCCTAAAAAGCCTAACCCTAAAAAGCCTAACCCTAAAAAGCCTAACCCTAAAAAGCCTAACCCTAAAAAGCCTAACCCTAAAAAGCCTAACCCTAAAAAGCCTAACCCTAAAAAGCCTAACCCTAAAAAGCCTAACCCTAAAAAGCCTAACCCTAAAAAGCCTAACCCTAAAAAGCCTAACCCTAAAAAGCCTAACCCTAAAAAGCCTAACCCTAAAAAGCCTAACCCTAAAAAGCCTAACCCTAAAAAGCCTAACCCTAAAAAGCCTAACCCTAAAAAGCCTAACCCTAAAAAGCCTAACCCTAAAAAGCCTAACCCTAAAAAGCCTAACCCTAAAAAGCCTAACCCTAAAAAGCCTAACCCTAAAAAGCCTAACCCTAAAAAGCCTAACCCTAAAAAGCCTAACCCTAAAAAGCCTAACCCTAAAAAGCCTAACCCTAAAAAGCCTAACCCTAAAAAGCCTAACCCTAAAAAGCCTAACCCTAAAAAGCCTAACCCTAAAAAGCCTAACCCTAAAAAGCCTAACCCTAAAAAGCCTAACCCTAAAAAGCCTAACCCTAAAAAGCCTAACCCTAAAAAGCCTAACCCTAAAAAGCCTAACCCTAAAAAGCCTAACCCTAAAAAGCCTAACCCTAAAAAGCCTAACCCTAAAAAGCCTAACCCTAAAAAGCCTAACCCTAAAAAGCCTAACCCTAAAAAGCCTAACCCTAAAAAGCCTAACCCTAAAAAGCCTAACCCTAAAAAGCCTAACCCTAAAAAGCCTAACCCTAAAAAGCCTAACCCTAAAAAGCCTAACCCTAAAAAGCCTAACCCTAAAAAGCCTAACCCTAAAAAGCCTAACCCTAAAAAGCCTAACCCTAAAAAGCCTAACCCTAAAAAGCCTAACCCTAAAAAGCCTAACCCTAAAAAGCCTAACCCTAAAAAGCCTAACCCTAAAAAGCCTAACCCTAAAAAGCCTAACCCTAAAAAGCCTAACCCTAAAAAGCCTAACCCTAAAAAGCCTAACCCTAAAAAGCCTAACCCTAAAAAGCCTAACCCTAAAAAGCCTAACCCTAAAAAGCCTAACCCTAAAAAGCCTAACCCTAAAAAGCCTAACCCTAAAAAGCCTAACCCTAAAAAGCCTAACCCTAAAAAGCCTAACCCTAAAAAGCCTAACCCTAAAAAGCCTAACCCTAAAAAGCCTAACCCTAAAAAGCCTAACCCTAAAAAGCCTAACCCTAAAAAGCCTAACCCTAAAAAGCCTAACCCTAAAAAGCCTAACCCTAAAAAGCCTAACCCTAAAAAGCCTAACCCTAAAAAGCCTAACCCTAAAAAGCCTAACCCTAAAAAGCCTAACCCTAAAAAGCCTAACCCTAAAAAGCCTAACCCTAAAAAGCCTAACCCTAAAAAGCCTAACCCTAAAAAGCCTAACCCTAAAAAGCCTAACCCTAAAAAGCCTAACCCTAAAAAAGCCTAACCCTAAAAAGCCTAACCCTAAAAAGCCTAACCCTAAAAAGCCTAACCCTAAAAAGCCTAACCCTAAAAAGCCTAACCCTAAAAAGCCTAACCCTAAAAAGCCTAACCCTAAAAAGCCTAACCCTAAAAAGCCTAACCCTAAAAAGCCTAACCCTAAAAAGCCTAACCCTAAAAAGCCTAACCCTAAAAAGCCTAACCCTAAAAAGCCTAACCCTAAAAAGCCTAACCCTAAAAAGCCTAACCCTAAAAAGCCTAACCCTAAAAAGCCTAACCCTAAAAAGCCTAACCCTAAAAAGCCTAACCCTAAAAAGCCTAACCCTAAAAAGCCTAACCCTAAAAAGCCTAACCCTAAAAAGCCTAACCCTAAAAAGCCTAACCCTAAAAAGCCTAACCCTAAAAAAGCCTAACCCTAAAAAGCCTAACCCTAAAAAGCCTAACCCTAAAAAGCCTAACCCTAAAAAGCCTAACCCTAAAAAGCCTAACCCTAAAAAGCCTAACCCTAAAAAGCCTAACCCTAAAAAGCCTAACCCTAAAAAGCCTAACCCTAAAAAGACTAACCCTAAAAAGCCTAACCCTAAAAAGCCTAACCCTAAAAAGCCTAACCCTAAAAAGCCTAACCCTAAAAAGCCTAACCCTAAAAAGCCTAACCCTAAAAAGCCTAACCCTAAAAAGCCTAACCCTAAAAAGCCTAACCCTAAAAACCCTAACCCTAAAAAGCCTAACCCTAAAAAGCCTAACCCTAAAAAGCCTAACCCTAAAAAGCCTAACCCTAAAAAGCCTAACCCTAAAAAGCCTAACCCTAAAAAGCCTAACCCTAAAAAGCCTAACCCTAAAAAGCCTAACCCTAAAAAGCCTAACCCTAAAAAGCCTAACCCTAAAAAGCCTAACCCTAAAAGCCTAACCCTAAAAAGCCTAACCCTAAAAAGCCTAACCCTAAAAAGCCTAACCCTAAAAAGCCTAACCCTAAAAAGCCTAACCCTAAAAAGCCTAACCCTAAAAAGCCTAACCCTAAAAAGCCTAACCCTAAAAAGCCTAACCCTAAAAAGCCTAACCCTAAAAAGCCTAACCCTAAAAAGCCTAACCCTAAAAAGCCTAACCCTAAAAAGCCTAACCCTAAAAAGCCTAACCCTAAAAAGCCTAACCCTAAAAAGCCTAACCCTAAAAAGCCTAACCCTAAAAAGCCTAACCCTAAAAAGCCTAACCCTAAAAAGCCTAACCCTAAAAAGCCTAACCCTAAAAAGCCTAACCCTAAAAAGCCTAACCCTAAAAAGCCTAACCCTAAAAAGCCTAACCCTAAAAAGCCTAACCCTAAAAAGCCTAACCCTAAAAAGCCTAACCCTAAAAAGCCTAACCCTAAAAAGCCTAACCCTAAAAAGCCTAACCCTAAAAAGCCTAACCCTAAAAAGCCTAACCCTAAAAAGCCTAACCCTAAAAAGCCTAACCCTAAAAAGCCTAACCCTAAAAAGCCTAACCCTAAAAAGCCTAACCCTAAAAAGCCTAACCCTAAAAAGCCTAACCCTAAAAAGCCTAACCCTAAAAAGCCTAACCCTAAAAAGCCTAACCCTAAAAAGCCTAACCCTAAAAAGCCTAACCCTAAAAAGCCTAACCCTAAAAAGCCTAACCCTAAAAAGCCTAACCCTAAAAAGCCTAACCCTAAAAAGCCTAACCCTAAAAAGCCTAACCCTAAAAAGCCTAACCCTAAAAAGCCTAACCCTAAAAAGCCTAACCCTAAAAAGCCTAACCCTAAAAAGCCTAACCCTAAAAAGCCTAACCCTAAAAAGCCTAACCCTAAAAAGCCTAACCCTAAAAAGCCTAACCCTAAAAAGCCTAACCCTAAAAAGCCTAACCCTAAAAAGCCTAACCCTAATAAGCCTAACCCTAAAAAGCCTAACCCTAAAAAGCCTAACCCTAAAAAGCCTAACCCTAAAAAGCCTAACCCTAAAAAGCCTAACCCTAAAAAGCCTAACCCTAAAAAGCCTAACCCTAAAAAGCCTAACCCTAAAAAGCCTAACCCTAAAAAGCCTAACCCTAAAAAGCCTAACCCTAAAAAGCCTAACCCTAAAAAGCCTAACCCTAAAAAGCCTAACCCTAAAAAGCCTAACCCTAAAAAGCCTAACCCTAAAAAGCCTAACCCTAAAAAGCCTAACCCTAAAAAGCCTAACCCTAAAAAGCCTAACCCTAAAAAGCCTAACCCTAAAAAGCCTAACCCTAAAAAGCCTAACCCTAAAAAGCCTAACCCTAAAAAGCCTAACCCTAAAAAGCCTAACCCTAAAAAGCCTAACCCTAAAAAGCCTAACCCTAAAAAGCCTAACCCTAAAAAGCCTAACCCTAAAAAGCCTAACCCTAAAAAGCCTAACCCTAAAAAGCCTAACCCTAAAAAGCCTAACCCTAAAAAGCCTAACCCTAAAAAGCCTAACCCTAAAAAGCCTAACCCTAAAAAGCCTAACCCTAAAAAGCCTAACCCTAAAAAGCCTAACCCTAAAAAGCCTAACCCTAAAAAGCCTAACCCTAAAAAGCCTAACCCTAAAAAGCCTAACCCTAAAAAGCCTAACCCTAAAAAGCCTAACCCTAAAAAGCCTAACCCTAAAAAGCCTAACCCTAAAAAGCCTAACCCTAAAAAGCCTAACCCTAAAAAGCCTAACCCTAAAAAGCCTAACCCTAAAAAGCCTAACCCTAAAAAGCCTAACCCTAAAAAGCCTAACCCTAAAAAGCCTAACCCTAAAAAGCCTAACCCTAAAAAGCCTAACCCTAAAAAGCCTAACCCTAAAAAGCCTAACCCTAAAAAGCCTAACCCTAAAAAGCCTAACCCTAAAAAGCCTAACCCTAAAAAGCCTAACCCTAAAAAGCCTAACCCTAAAAAGCCTAACCCTAAAAAGCCTAACCCTAAAAAGCCTAACCCTAAAAAGCCTAACCCTAAAAAGCCTAACCCTAAAAAGCCTAACCCTAAAAAGCCTAACCCTAAAAAGCCTAACCCTAAAAAGCCTAACCCTAAAAAGCCTAACCCTAAAAAGCCTAACCCTAAAAAGCCTAACCCTAAAAAGCCTAACCCTAAAAAGCCTAACCCTAAAAAGCCTAACCCTAAAAAGCCTAACCCTAAAAAGCCTAACCCTAAAAAGCCTAACCCTAAAAAGCCTAACCCGAAAAAGCCTAACCCTAAAAAGCCTAACCCTAAAAAGCCTAACCCTAAAAAGCCTAACCCTAAAAAGCCTAACCCTAAAAAGCCTAACCCTAAAAAGCCTAACCCTAAAAAGCCTAACCCTAAAAAGCCTAACCCTAAAAAGCCTAACCCTAAAAAGCCTAACCCTAAAAAGCCTAACCCTAAAAAGCCTAACCCTAAAAAGCCTAACCCTAAAAAGCCTAACCCTAAAAAGCCTAACCCTAAAAAGCCTAACCCTAAAAAGCCTAACCCTAAAAAGCCTAACCCTAAAAAGCCTAACCCTAAAAAGCCTAACCCTAAAAAGCCTAACCCTAAAAAAGCCTAACCCTAAAAAGCCTAACCCTAAAAAGCCTAACCCTAAAAAGCCTAACCCTAAAAAGCCTAACCCTAAAAAGCCTAACCCTAAAAAGCCTAACCCTAAAAAGCCTAACCCTAAAAAGCCTAACCCTAAAAAGCCTAACCCTAAAAAGCCTAACCCTAAAAAGCCTAACCCTAAAAAGCCTAACCCTAAAAAGCCTAACCCTAAAAATCCTAACCCTAAAAAGCCTAACCCTAAAAAGCCTAACCCTAAAAAGCCTAACCCTAAAAAGCCTAACCCTAAAAAGCCTAACCCTAAAAAGCCTAACCCTAAAAAGCCTAACCCTAAAAAGCCTAACCCTAAAAAGCCTAACCCTAAAAAGCCTAACCCTAAAAAGCCTAACCCTAAAAAGCCTAACCCTAAAAAGCCTAACCCTAAAAAGCCTAACCCTAAAAAGCCTAACCCTAAAAAGCCTAACCCTAAAAAGCCTAACCCTAAAAAGCCTAACCCTAAAAAGCCTAACCCTAAAAAGCCTAACCCTAAAAAGCCTAACCCTAAAAAGCCTAACCCTAAAAAGCCTAACCCTAAAAAGCCTAACCCTAAAAAGCCTAACCCTAAAAAGCCTAACCCTAAAAAGCCTAACCCTAAAAAGCCTAACCCTAAAAAGCCTAACCCTAAAAAGCCTAACCCTAAAAAGCCTAACCCTAAAAAGCCTAACCCTAAAAAGCCTAACCCTAAAAAGCCTAACCCTAAAAAGCCTAACCCTAAAAAGCCTAACCCTAAAAAGCCTAACCCTAAAAAGCCTAACCCTAAAAAGCCTAACCCTAAAAAGCCTAACCCTAAAAAGCCTAACCCTAAAAAGCCTAACCCTAAAAAGCCTAACCCTAAAAAGCCTAACCCTAAAAAGCCTAACCCTAAAAAGCCTAACCCTAACCCTAACCCTAAAAAGCCTAACCCTAAAAAGCCTAACCCTAAAAAGCCTAACCCTAAAAAGCCTAACCCTAAAAAGCCTAACCCTAAAAAGCCTAAACCCTAAAAAGCCTAACCCTAAAAAGCCTAACCCTAAAAAGCCTAACCCTAAAAAGCCTAACCCTAAAAAGCCTAACCCTAAAAAGCCTAACCCTAAAAAGCCTAACCCTAAAAAGCCTAACCCTAACCCTAACCCTAACCCTAACCCTAACCCTAAAAAGCCTAACCCTAAAAAGCCTAACCCTAAAAAGCCTAACCCTAAAAAGCCTAACCCTAAAAAGCCTAACCCTAAAAAGCCTAACCCTAAAAAGCCTAACCCTAAAAAGCCTAACCCTAAAAAGCCTAACCCTAAAAAGCCTAACCCTAAAAAGCCTAACCCTAAAAAGCCTAACCCTAAAAAGCCTAACCCTAAAAAGCCTAACCCTAAAAGCCTAACCCTAAAAAGCCTAACCCTAAAAGCCTAACCCTAAAAAGCCTAACCCTAAAAAGCCTAACCCTAAAAAGCCTAACCCTAAAAAGCCTAACCCTAAAAAGCCTACCCCTAAAAAGCCTAACCCTAAAAAGCCTAACCCTAAAAAGCCTAACCCTAAAAAGCCTAACCCTAAAAAGCCTAACCCTAAAAAGCCTAACCCTAAAAAGCCTAACCCTAAAAAGCCAACCCCTAAAAAGCCTAACCCTAAAAAGCCTAACCCTAAAAAGCCTAACCCTAAAAAGCCTAACCACCCTAAAAAGCCTAACCCTAAAAAGCCTAACCCTAAAAAGCCTAACCCTAAAAAGCCTAACCCTAAAAAGCCTAACCCTAAAAAGCCTAACCCTAAAAAGCCTAACCCTAAAAAGCCTAACCCTAAAAAGCCTAACCCTAAAAAGCCTAACCCTAAAAAGCCTAACCCTAAAAAGCCTAACCCTAAAAAGCCTAACCCTAAAAAGCCTAACCCTAAAAAGCCTAACCCTAAAAAGCCTAACCCCTAAAAGCCTAACCCTAACCCTAAAAAGCCTAACCCTAACCCTAAAAAGCCTAACCCTAACCCTAAAAAGCCTAACCCTAAAAAGCCTAACCCTAAAAAGCCTAACCCTAAAAAGCCTAACCCTAAAAAGCCTAACCCTAAAAAGCCTAACCCTAAAAAGCCTAACCCTAAAAAGCCTAACCCTAAAAAGCCTAACCCTAAAAAGCCTAACCCTAAAAAGCCTAACCCTAAAAAGCCTAACCCTAAAAGCCTAACCCTAAAAAGCCTAACCCTAAAAAGCCTAACCCTAAAAAGCCTAACCCTAACCCTAACCCTAAAAAGCCTAACCCTAAAAAGCCTAACCCTAAAAAGCCTAACCCTAAAAAGCCTAACCCTAAAAAGCCTAACCCTAAAAAGCCTAACCCCTAAAAAGCACTAACCTAAAAAAGCCTAACCCTAAAAGCCTAAACCCTAAAAAGCCTAACCACCCTAAAAAGCCTAACCCTAAAAAGCCTAACCCTAAAAAGCCTAACCCTAAAAAGCCTAACCCTAAAAAGCCTAACCCTAAAAAGCCTAACCCTAAAAAGCCTAACCCTAAAAAGCCTAACCCTAAAAAGCCTAACCCTAAAAAGCCTAACCCTAAAAAGCCTAACCCTAAAAAGCCTAACCCTAAAAAGCCTAACCCTAAAAAGCCTAACCCTAAAAAGCCTAACCCTAAAAAGCCTAACCCTAAAAAGCCTAACCCTAAAAAGCCTAACCCTAAAAAGCCTAACCCTAAAAAGCCTAACCCTAAAAAGCCTAACCCTAAAAAGCCTAACCCTAAAAAGCCTAACCCTAAAAAGCCTAACCCTAAAAAGCCTAACCCTAAAAAGCCTAACCCTAAAAAGCCTAACCCTAAAAAGCCTAACCCTAAAAAGCCTAACCCTAAAAAGCCTAACCCTAAAAAGCCTAACCCTAAAAAGCCTAACCCTAAAAAGCCTAACCCTAAAAAGCCTAACCCTAAAAAGCCTAACCCTAAAAAGCCTAACCCTAAAAAGCCTAACCCTAAAAAGCCTAACCCTAAAAAGCCTAACCCTAAAAAGCCTAACCCTAAAAAGCCTAACCCTAAAAAGCCTAACCCTAAAAAGCCTAACCCTAAAAAGCCTAACCCTAAAAAGCCTAACCCTAAAAAGCCTAACCCTAAAAAGCCTAACCCTAAAAAGCCTAACCCTAAAAAGCCTAACCCTAAAAAGCCTAACCCTAAAAAGCCTAACCCTAAAAAGCCTAACCCTAAAAAGCCTAACCCTAAAAAGCCTAACCCTAAAAAGCCTAACCCTAAAAAGCCTAACCCTAAAAAGCCTAACCCTAAAAAGCCTAACCCTAAAAAGCCTAACCCTAAAAAGCCTAACCCTAAAAAGCCTAACCCTAAAAAGCCTAACCCTAAAAAGCCTAACCCTAAAAAGCCTAACCCTAAAAAGCCTAACCCTAAAAAGCCTAACCCTAAAAAGCCTAACCCTAAAAAGCCTAACCCTAAAAAGCCTAACCCTAAAAAGCCTAACCCTAAAAAGCCTAACCCTAAAAAGCCTAACCCTAAAAAGCCTAACCCTAAAAAGCCTAACCCTAAAAAGCCTAACCCTAAAAAGCCTAACCCTAAAAAGCCTAACCCTAAAAAGCCTAACCCTAAAAAGCCTAACCCTAAAAAGCCTAACCCTAAAAAGCCTAACCCTAAAAAGCCTAACCCTAAAAAGCCTAACCCTAAAAAGCCTAACCCTAAAAAGCCTAACCCTAAAAAGCCTAACCCTAAAAAGCCTAACCCTAAAAAGCCTAACCCTAAAAAGCCTAACCCTAAAAAGCCTAACCCTAAAAAGCCTAACCCTAAAAAGCCTAACCCTAAAAAGCCTAACCCTAAAAAGCCTAACCCTAAAAAGCCTAACCCTAAAAAGCCTAACCCTAAAAAGCCTAACCCTAAAAAGCCTAACCCTAAAAAGCCTAACCCTAAAAAGCCTAACCCTAAAAAGCCTAACCCTAAAAAGCCTAACCCTAAAAAGCCTAACCCTAAAAAGCCTAACCCTAAAAAGCCTAACCCTAAAAAGCCTAACCCTAAAAAGCCTAACCCTAAAAAGCCTAACCCTAAAAAGCCTAACCCTAAAAAGCCTAACCCTAAAAAGCCTAACCCTAAAAAGCCTAACCCTAAAAAGCCTAACCCTAAAAAGCCTAACCCTAAAAAGCCTAACCCTAAAAAGCCTAACCCTAAAAAGCCTAACCCTAAAAAGCCTAACCCTAAAAAGCCTAACCCTAAAAAGCCTAACCCTAAAAAGCCTAACCCTAAAAAGCCTAACCCTAAAAAGCCTAACCCTAAAAAGCCTAACCCTAAAAAGCCTAACCCTAAAAAGCCTAACCCTAAAAAGCCTAACCCTAAAAAGCCTAACCCTAAAAAGCCTAACCCTAAAAAGCCTAACCCTAAAAAGCCTAACCCTAAAAAGCCTAACCCTAAAAAGCCTAACCCTAAAAAGCCTAACCCTAAAAAGCCTAACCCTAAAAAGCCTAACCCTAAAAAGCCTAACCCTAAAAAGCCTAACCCTAAAAAGCCTAACCCTAAAAAGCCTAACCCTAAAAAGCCTAACCCTAAAAAGCCTAACCCTAAAAAGCCTAACCCTAAAAAGCCTAACCCTAAAAAGCCTAACCCTAAAAAGCCTAACCCTAAAAAGCCTAACCCTAAAAAGCCTAACCCTAAAAAGCCTAACCCTAAAAAGCCTAACCCTAAAAAGCCTAACCCTAAAAAGCCTAACCCTAAAAAGCCTAACCCTAAAAAGCCTAACCCTAAAAAGCCTAACCCTAAAAAGCCTAACCCTAAAAAGCCTAACCCTAAAAAGCCTAACCCTAAAAAGCCTAACCCTAAAAAGCCTAACCCTAAAAAGCCTAACCCTAAAAAGCCTAACCCTAAAAAGCCTAACCCTAAAAAGCCTAACCCTAAAAAGCCTAACCCTAAAAAGCCTAACCCTAAAAAGCCTAACCCTAAAAAGCCTAACCCTAAAAAGCCTAACCCTAAAAAGCCTAACCCTAAAAAGCCTAACCCTAAAAAGCCTAACCCTAAAAAGCCTAACCCTAAAAAGCCTAACCCTAAAAAGCCTAACCCTAAAAAGCCTAACCCTAAAAAGCCTAACCCTAAAAAGCCTAACCCTAAAAAGCCTAACCCTAAAAAGCCTAACCCTAAAAAGCCTAACCCTAAAAAGCCTAACCCTAAAAAGCCTAACCCTAAAAAGCCTAACCCTAAAAAGCCTAACCCTAAAAAGCCTAACCCTAAAAAGCCTAACCCTAAAAAGCCTAACCCTAAAAAGCCTAACCCTAAAAAGCCTAACCCTAAAAAGCCTAACCCTAAAAAGCCTAACCCTAAAAAGCCTAACCCTAAAAAGCCTAACCCTAAAAAGCCTAACCCTAAAAAGCCTAACCCTAAAAAGCCTAACCCTAAAAAGCCTAACCCTAAAAAGCCTAACCCTAAAAAGCCTAACCCTAAAAAGCCTAACCCTAAAAAGCCTAACCCTAAAAAGCCTAACCCTAAAAAGCCTAACCCTAAAAAGCCTAACCCTAAAAAGCCTAACCCTAAAAAGCCTAACCCTAAAAAGCCTAACCCTAAAAAGCCTAACCCTAAAAAGCCTAACCCTAAAAAGCCTAACCCTAAAAAGCCTAACCCTAAAAAGCCTAACCCTAAAAAGCCTAACCCTAAAAAGCCTAACCCTAAAAAGCCTAACCCTAAAAAGCCTAACCCTAAAAAGCCTAACCCTAAAAAGCCTAACCCTAAAAAGCCTAACCCTAAAAAGCCTAACCCTAAAAAGCCTAACCCTAAAAAGCCTAACCCTAAAAAGCCTAACCCTAAAAAGCCTAACCCTAAAAAGCCTAACCCTAAAAAGCCTAACCCTAAAAAGCCTAACCCTAAAAAGCCTAACCCTAAAAAGCCTAACCCTAAAAAGCCTAACCCTAAAAAGCCTAACCCTAAAAAGCCTAACCCTAAAAAGCCTAACCCTAAAAAGCCTAACCCTAAAAAGCCTAACCCTAAAAAGCCTAACCCTAAAAAGCCTAACCCTAAAAAGCCTAACCCTAAAAAGCCTAACCCTAAAAAGCCTAACCCTAAAAAGCCTAACCCTAAAAAGCCTAACCCTAAAAAGCCTAACCCTAAAAAGCCTAACCCTAAAAAGCCTAACCCTAAAAAGCCTAACCCTAAAAAGCCTAACCCTAAAAAGCCTAACCCTAAAAAGCCTAACCCTAAAAAGCCTAACCCTAAAAAGCCTAACCCTAAAAAGCCTAACCCTAAAAAGCCTAACCCTAAAAAGCCTAACCCTAAAAAGCCTAACCCTAAAAAGCCTAACCCTAAAAAGCCTAACCCTAAAAAGCCTAACCCTAAAAAGCCTAACCCTAAAAAGCCTAACCCTAAAAAGCCTAACCCTAAAAAGCCTAACCCTAAAAAGCCTAACCCTAAAAAGCCTAACCCTAAAAAGCCTAACCCTAAAAAGCCTAACCCTAAAAAGCCTAACCCTAAAAAGCCTAACCCTAAAAAGCCTAACCCTAAAAAGCCTAACCCTAAAAAGCCTAACCCTAAAAAGCCTAACCCTAAAAAGCCTAACCCTAAAAAGCCTAACCCTAAAAAGCCTAACCCTAAAAAGCCTAACCCTAAAAAGCCTAACCCTAAAAAGCCTAACCCTAAAAAGCCTAACCCTAAAAAGCCTAACCCTAAAAAGCCTAACCCTAAAAAGCCTAACCCTAAAAAGCCTAACCCTAAAAAGCCTAACCCTAAAAAGCCTAACCCTAAAAAGCCTAACCCTAAAAAGCCTAACCCTAAAAAGCCTAACCCTAAAAAGCCTAACCCTAAAAAGCCTAACCCTAAAAAGCCTAACCCTAAAAAGCCTAACCCTAAAAAGCCTAACCCTAAAAAGCCTAACCCTAAAAAGCCTAACCCTAAAAAGCCTAACCCTAAAAAGCCTAACCCTAAAAAGCCTAACCCTAAAAAGCCTAACCCTAAAAAGCCTAACCCTAAAAAGCCTAACCCTAAAAAGCCTAACCCTAAAAAGCCTAACCCTAAAAAGCCTAACCCTAAAAAGCCTAACCCTAAAAAGCCTAACCCTAAAAAGCCTAACCCTAAAAAGCCTAACCCTAAAAAGCCTAACCCTAAAAAGCCTAACCCTAAAAAGCCTAACCCTAAAAAGCCTAACCCTAAAAAGCCTAACCCTAAAAAGCCTAACCCTAAAAAGCCTAACCCTAAAAAGCCTAACCCTAAAAAGCCTAACCCTAAAAAGCCTAACCCTAAAAAGCCTAACCCTAAAAAGCCTAACCCTAAAAAGCCTAACCCTAAAAAGCCTAACCCTAAAAAGCCTAACCCTAAAAAGCCTAACCCTAAAAAGCCTAACCCTAAAAAGCCTAACCCTAAAAAGCCTAACCCTAAAAAGCCTAACCCTAAAAAGCCTAACCCTAAAAAGCCTAACCCTAAAAAGCCTAACCCTAAAAAGCCTAACCCTAAAAAGCCTAACCCTAAAAAGCCTAACCCTAAAAAGCCTAACCCTAAAAAGCCTAACCCTAAAAAGCCTAACCCTAAAAAGCCTAACCCTAAAAAGCCTAACCCTAAAAAGCCTAACCCTAAAAAGCCTAACCCTAAAAAGCCTAACCCTAAAAAGCCTAACCCTAAAAAGCCTAACCCTAAAAAGCCTAACCCTAAAAAGCCTAACCCTAAAAAGCCTAACCCTAAAAAGCCTAACCCTAAAAAGCCTAACCCTAAAAAGCCTAACCCTAAAAAGCCTAACCCTAAAAAGCCTAACCCTAAAAAGCCTAACCCTAAAAAGCCTAACCCTAAAAAGCCTAACCCTAAAAAGCCTAACCCTAAAAAGCCTAACCCTAAAAAGCCTAACCCTAAAAAGCCTAACCCTAAAAAGCCTAACCCTAAAAAGCCTAACCCTAAAAAGCCTAACCCTAAAAAGCCTAACCCTAAAAAGCCTAACCCTAAAAAGCCTAACCCTAAAAAGCCTAACCCTAAAAAGCCTAACCCTAAAAAGCCTAACCCTAAAAAGCCTAACCCTAAAAAGCCTAACCCTAAAAAGCCTAACCCTAAAAAGCCTAACCCTAAAAAGCCTAACCCTAAAAAGCCTAACCCTAAAAAGCCTAACCCTAAAAAGCCTAACCCTAAAAAGCCTAACCCTAAAAAGCCTAACCCTAAAAAGCCTAACCCTAAAAAGCCTAACCCTAAAAAGCCTAACCCTAAAAAGCCTAACCCTAAAAAGCCTAACCCTAAAAAGCCTAACCCTAAAAAGCCTAACCCTAAAAAGCCTAACCCTAAAAAGCCTAACCCTAAAAAGCCTAACCCTAAAAAGCCTAACCCTAAAAAGCCTAACCCTAAAAAGCCTAACCCTAAAAAGCCTAACCCTAAAAAGCCTAACCCTAAAAAGCCTAACCCTAAAAAGCCTAACCCTAAAAAGCCTAACCCTAAAAAGCCTAACCCTAAAAAGCCTAACCCTAAAAAGCCTAACCCTAAAAAGCCTAACCCTAAAAAGCCTAACCCTAAAAAGCCTAACCCTAAAAAGCCTAACCCTAAAAAGCCTAACCCTAAAAAGCCTAACCCTAAAAAGCCTAACCCTAAAAAGCCTAACCCTAAAAAGCCTAACCCTAAAAAGCCTAACCCTAAAAAGCCTAACCCTAAAAAGCCTAACCCTAAAAAGCCTAACCCTAAAAAGCCTAACCCTAAAAAGCCTAACCCTAAAAAGCCTAACCCTAAAAAGCCTAACCCTAAAAAGCCTAACCCTAAAAAGCCTAACCCTAAAAAGCCTAACCCTAAAAAGCCTAACCCTAAAAAGCCTAACCCTAAAAAGCCTAACCCTAAAAAGCCTAACCCTAAAAAGCCTAACCCTAAAAAGCCTAACCCTAAAAAGCCTAACCCTAAAAAGCCTAACCCTAAAAAGCCTAACCCTAAAAAGCCTAACCCTAAAAAGCCTAACCCTAAAAAGCCTAACCCTAAAAAGCCTAACCCTAAAAAGCCTAACCCTAAAAAGCCTAACCCTAAAAAGCCTAACCCTAAAAAGCCTAACCCTAAAAAGCCTAACCCTAAAAAGCCTAACCCTAAAAAGCCTAACCCTAAAAAGCCTAACCCTAAAAAGCCTAACCCTAAAAAGCCTAACCCTAAAAAGCCTAACCCTAAAAAGCCTAACCCTAAAAAGCCTAACCCTAAAAAGCCTAACCCTAAAAAGCCTAACCCTAAAAAGCCTAACCCTAAAAAGCCTAACCCTAAAAAGCCTAACCCTAAAAAGCCTAACCCTAAAAAGCCTAACCCTAAAAAGCCTAACCCTAAAAAGCCTAACCCTAAAAAGCCTAACCCTAAAAAGCCTAACCCTAAAAAGCCTAACCCTAAAAAGCCTAACCCTAAAAAGCCTAACCCTAAAAAGCCTAACCCTAAAAAGCCTAACCCTAAAAAGCCTAACCCTAAAAAGCCTAACCCTAAAAAGCCTAACCCTAAAAAGCCTAACCCTAAAAAGCCTAACCCTAAAAAGCCTAACCCTAAAAAGCCTAACCCTAAAAAGCCTAACCCTAAAAAGCCTAACCCTAAAAAGCCTAACCCTAAAAAGCCTAACCCTAAAAAGCCTAACCCTAAAAAGCCTAACCCTAAAAAGCCTAACCCTAAAAAGCCTAACCCTAAAAAGCCTAACCCTAAAAAGCCTAACCCTAAAAAGCCTAACCCTAAAAAGCCTAACCCTAAAAAGCCTAACCCTAAAAAGCCTAACCCTAAAAAGCCTAACCCTAAAAAGCCTAACCCTAAAAAGCCTAACCCTAAAAAGCCTAACCCTAAAAAGCCTAACCCTAAAAAGCCTAACCCTAAAAAGCCTAACCCTAAAAAGCCTAACCCTAAAAAGCCTAACCCTAAAAAGCCTAACCCTAAAAAGCCTAACCCTAAAAAGCCTAACCCTAAAAAGCCTAACCCTAAAAAGCCTAACCCTAAAAAGCCTAACCCTAAAAAGCCTAACCCTAAAAAGCCTAACCCTAAAAAGCCTAACCCTAAAAAGCCTAACCCTAAAAAGCCTAACCCTAAAAAGCCTAACCCTAAAAAGCCTAACCCTAAAAAGCCTAACCCTAAAAAGCCTAACCCTAAAAAGCCTAACCCTAAAAAGCCTAACCCTAAAAAGCCTAACCCTAAAAAGCCTAACCCTAAAAAGCCTAACCCTAAAAAGCCTAACCCTAAAAAGCCTAACCCTAAAAAGCCTAACCCTAAAAAGCCTAACCCTAAAAAGCCTAACCCTAAAAAGCCTAACCCTAAAAAGCCTAACCCTAAAAAGCCTAACCCTAAAAAGCCTAACCCTAAAAAGCCTAACCCTAAAAAGCCTAACCCTAAAAAGCCTAACCCTAAAAAGCCTAACCCTAAAAAGCCTAACCCTAAAAAGCCTAACCCTAAAAAGCCTAACCCTAAAAAGCCTAACCCTAAAAAGCCTAACCCTAAAAAGCCTAACCCTAAAAAGCCTAACCCTAAAAAGCCTAACCCTAAAAAGCCTAACCCTAAAAAGCCTAACCCTAAAAAGCCTAACCCTAAAAAGCCTAACCCTAAAAAGCCTAACCCTAAAAAGCCTAACCCTAAAAAGCCTAACCCTAAAAAGCCTAACCCTAAAAAGCCTAACCCTAAAAAGCCTAACCCTAAAAAGCCTAACCCTAAAAAGCCTAACCCTAAAAAGCCTAACCCTAAAAAGCCTAACCCTAAAAAGCCTAACCCTAAAAAGCCTAACCCTAAAAAGCCTAACCCTAAAAAGCCTAACCCTAAAAAGCCTAACCCTAAAAAGCCTAACCCTAAAAAGCCTAACCCTAAAAAGCCTAACCCTAAAAAGCCTAACCCTAAAAAGCCTAACCCTAAAAAGCCTAACCCTAAAAAGCCTAACCCTAAAAAGCCTAACCCTAAAAAGCCTAACCCTAAAAAGCCTAACCCTAAAAAGCCTAACCCTAAAAAGCCTAACCCTAAAAAGCCTAACCCTAAAAAGCCTAACCCTAAAAAGCCTAACCCTAAAAAGCCTAACCCTAAAAAGCCTAACCCTAAAAAGCCTAACCCTAAAAAGCCTAACCCTAAAAAGCCTAACCCTAAAAAGCCTAACCCTAAAAAGCCTAACCCTAAAAAGCCTAACCCTAAAAAGCCTAACCCTAAAAAGCCTAACCCTAAAAAGCCTAACCCTAAAAAGCCTAACCCTAAAAAGCCTAACCCTAAAAAGCCTAACCCTAAAAAGCCTAACCCTAAAAAGCCTAACCCTAAAAAGCCTAACCCTAAAAAGCCTAACCCTAAAAAGCCTAACCCTAAAAAGCCTAACCCTAAAAAGCCTAACCCTAAAAAGCCTAACCCTAAAAAGCCTAACCCTAAAAAGCCTAACCCTAAAAAGCCTAACCCTAAAAAGCCTAACCCTAAAAAGCCTAACCCTAAAAAGCCTAACCCTAAAAAGCCTAACCCTAAAAAGCCTAACCCTAAAAAGCCTAACCCTAAAAAGCCTAACCCTAAAAAGCCTAACCCTAAAAAGCCTAACCCTAAAAAGCCTAACCCTAAAAAGCCTAACCCTAAAAAGCCTAACCCTAAAAAGCATAACCCAAAAAAGCCTAACCCTAAAAAGCCTAACCCTAAAAAGACTAACCCTAAAAAGCCTAACCCTAAAAAGCCTAACCCTAAAAAGCCTAACCCTAAAAAGCCTAACCCTAAAAAGCCTAACCCTAAAAAGCCTAACCCTAAAAAGCCTAACCCTAAAAAGCCTAACCCTAAAAAGCCTAACCCTAAAAAGCCTAACCCTAAAAAGCCTAACCCTAAAAAGCCTAACCCTAAAAAGCCTAACCCTAAAAAGCCTAACCCTAAAAAGCCTAACCCTAAAAAGCCTAACCCTAAAAAGCCTAACCCTAAAAAGCCTAACCCTAAAAAGCCTAACCCTAAAAAGCCTAACCCTAAAAAGCCTAACCCTAAAAAGCCTAACCCTAAAAAGCCTAACCCTAAAAAGCCTAACCCTAAAAAGCCTAACCCCTAAAAAGCCTAACCCTAAAAAGCCTAACCCTAAAAAAGCCTAACCCTAAAAAGCCTAACCCTAAAAAGCCTAACCCTAAAAAGCCTAACCCTAAAAAGCCTAACCCTAAAAAGCCTAACCCTAAAAAGCCTAACCCTAAAAAAGCCTAACCCTAACCCTAACCCTAACCCTAAAAAGCCTAACCCTAAAAAGCCTAACCCTAAAAAGCCTAACCCTAAGAGCGCCTAACCCTAAAAAGCCTAACCCTAAAAAGCCTAACCCTAAAAAGCCTAACCCTAAAAAGCCTAACCCTAAAAAGCCTAACCCTAAAAAAGCCTAACCCTAAAAAAGCCTAACCCTAAAAAAGCCTAACCCTAAAAAGCCTAACCCTAAAAAGCCTAACCCTAAAAAGCCTAACCCTAAAAAGCCTAACCCTAAAAAGCCTAACCCTAAAAAGCCTAACCCTAAAAAGCCTAACCCTAAAAAGCCTATAACCCTAAAAAGCCTAACCCTAAAAAGCCTAACCCTAAAAAGCCTAACCCTAAAAAGCCTAACCCTAAAAAGCCTAACCCTAAAAAGCCTAACCCTAAAAAGCCTAACCTAAAAAGCCTAACCCTAAAAAGCCTAACCCTAAAAAGCCTAACCCTAAAAAGCCTAACCCTAAAAAGCCTAACCACCCTAAAAAGCCTAACCACCCTAAAAAGCCTAACCCTAAAAAGCCTAACCCTAAAAAGCCTAACCCTAAAAAGCCTAACCACCCTAAAAAGCCTAACCCTAAAAAGCCTAACCCTAAAAAGCCTAACCACCCTAAAAAGCCTAACCACCCTAAAAAGCCTAACCACCCTAAAAAGCCTAACCCTAAAAAGCCTAACCTAAAAAGCCTAACCCTAAAAAAGCCTAACCCTAAAAAAGCCTAACCCTAAAAAGGCCTAACCCCTAAAAAGCCTAACCCTAACAAGCCTAACCCTAAAAAGCCTAACCCTAAAAAGCCTAACCCTAAAAAGCCTAACCCTAATAAGCCTAACCCTAACCCTAACCCTAAAAAGCCTAACCCTAAAAAGCCTAACCCTAAAAAAGCCTAACCCTAAAAAGCCTAACCCTAAAAAGCCTAACCCTAAAAAGCCTAACCCTAAAAAGCCTAACCCTAAAAAGCCTAACCCTAAAAAGCCTAACCCTAAAAAGCCTAACCCTAAAAAGCCAAAGCCTAACCCTAAAAAGCCAAAGCCTAACCCTAAAAAGCCTAACCCTAAAAAGCCAAAGCCTAACCCTAAAAAGCCTAACCCTAACCCTAAAAAGCCTAAGCCTAACCCTAAAAAGCCTAACCCTAAAAAGCCTAACCCTAAAAACCCTAACCCTAAAAAGCCTAACCCTAAAAAGCCTAACCCTAAAAAGCCTAACCCTAAAGAGCCTAACCCTAAAAAGCCTAACCCTAAAAAGCCTAACCCTAAAAAAGCCTAACCCTAAAAAGCCTAACCCTAACAAGCCTAACCCTAAAAAGCCTAACCCTAAAAAGCCTAACCCTAACAAGCCTAACCCTAAAAAGCCTAACCCAAAAAAGCCTAACCCTAAAAAGCCTAACCCTAAAAAGCCTAACCCTAAAAAGCCTAACCCTAAAAAGCCTAACCCTAAAAAGCCTAACCCTAAAACAGCCTAACCCTAACCCTAACCCTAACCCCTAAAAAGCCTAACCCTAAAAAGCCTACAAACCCAAAAAGACCTAACCCTAAAAGCCTAACCCTAAAAAGCCTAACCCTAAAAAGCCTAACCTAAAAAGCCTAACCCTAAAAAGCCTAACCCTAACAAGCCTAACCCTAACAAGCCTAACCCTAACAAGCCTAACCCTAACAAGCCTAACCCTAAAAAGCCTAACCCTAAAAAGCCTAACCCTAAAAAGCCTAACCCTAACAAGCCTAACCCTAAAAAGCCTAACCCTAACAAGCCTAACCCTAAACAAAGCTAACCCTAAAAGAGGGCCTAAACCCTAAAAAGCCTAACCCTAAAAAGCCTAACCCTAAAAAAGCCTAACCCTAAAAAGCCTAACCCTAAAAAGCCTAACCCTAAAAAAGCCTAACCCTAAAAAGCCTAACCCTAAAAAGCCTAACCCTAAAAAGCCTAACCCTAAAAAGCCTAACCCTAACCCTAACCCGAAAAAAGCCTAACCCTAAAAAGCCTAACCCTAAAAAGCCTAACCCTAAAAGCCTAACCCTAAAAAGCCTAACCCTAAAAAGCCTAACCCTAAAAAAGCCTAACCCTAAAAAGCCTAACCCTAAAAAAGCCTAACCCTAAAAAGCCTAACCCTAAAAAGCCTAACCCTAACCCTAACCCTAAAAAGCCTAACCCTAAAAAGCCTAACCCTAAAAAGCCTAACCCTAAAAAGCCTAACCCTAAAAAGCCTAACCCTAAAAAGCCTAACCCTAAAAAAGCCTAACCCTAAAAAGCCTAACCCTAAAAAGCCTAACCCTAAAAAGCCTAACCCTGAAAAAGCCTAACCCTAACAAGCCTAACCCTAAAAAGCCTACCCTAAAAAGCCTAACCCTAAAAAGCCTAACCCTAAAAAGCCTAACCCTAAAACCCCAACCCCTAAAAAGCCTAACCCTAAAAAGCCTAACCCTAAAAAGCCTAACCCTAAAAAGCCTAACCCTAAAAAGCCTAACCCTAAAAAGCCTAACCCTAAAAAGCCTAACCCTAAAAAGCCTAACCCTAAAAAGCCTAACCCTAAAAAGCCTAACCCTAAAAAGCCTAACCCTAAAAAGCCTAACCCTAAAAAGCCTAACCCTAAAAAGCCTAACCCTAAAAAGCCTAACCCTAAAAAGCCTAACCCTAAAAAGCCTAACCCTAAAAAGCCTAACCCTAAAAAGCCTAACCCTAAAAAGCCTAACCCTAAAAAAGCCTAACCCTAAAAAAGCCTAACCCTAAAAAGCCTAACCCTAAAAAAGCCTAACCCTAAAAAGCCTAACCCTAAAAAGCCTAACCCTAAAAAAGCCTAACCCTAAAAAGCCTAACCCTAAAAAGCCTAACCCTAAAAAGCCTAACCCTAAAAAGCCTAACCCTAAAAAGCCTAACCCTAAAAAGCCTAACCCTAAAAAGCCTAACCCTAAAAAGCCTAACCCTAAAAGCCTAACCCCTAAAAAGCCTAACCCTAAAAAGCCTAACCCTAAAAAGCCTAACCCTAAAAAGCCTAACCCTAAAAAGGCCTAACCCTAAAAAAGCCTAACCCTAAAAAGCCTAACCCTAAAAAGCCTAACCCTAAAAAGCCTAACCCTAAAAAGCCTAACCCTAAAAAGCCTAACCCTAAAAAGCCTAACCCTAAAAAGCCTAACCCTAAAAAGCCTAACCCTAAAAAGCCTAACCCTAAAAAGCCTAACCCTAAAAAGCCTAACCCTAAAAAGCCTAACCCTAAAAAAAGCCTAACCCTAAAAAGCCTAACCCTAAAAAGCCTAACCCTAAAAAGCCTAACCCTAAAAAGCCTAACCCTAAAAAGCCTAACCCTAAAAAGCCTAACCCTAAAAAGCCTAACCCTAAAAAGCCTAACCCTAAAAAAGCCTAACCCTAAAAAGCCTAACCCTAAAAAGCCTAACCCTAAAAAGCCTAACCCTAAAAAGCCTAACCCTAACCCTAACCCTAACCCTTAAAAAGCCTAACCCTAAAAAGCCTAACCCTAAAAAGCCTAACCCTAACAAGCCTAACCCAAAAAAGCCTAACCCTAAAAAGCCTAACCCTAAAAAGCCTAACCCTAACCCTAACACTAAAAAAAAGCCTAACCCTAAAAAGCCTAACCCTAAAAAGCCTAACCCTAAAAAGCCTAACCCTAAAAAGCCTAACCCTAAAAAGCCTAACCCTAAAAAGCCTAACCCTAAAAAGCCTACCCTAACCCTAACCCTAAAAAGCCTAACCCTAAAAAGCCTAACCCTAAAAAGCAAATCGATAGTTAGATTGACATTGATTAGCAGTATTGACATTCTTTCCAACATGTTGGAGACAAACTCCAGGACCTAGAGGATTAGTTGTTTATTCCCCGCAGTCCCACTCAAGACAAT
The DNA here is from genome assembly GCF_017639655.2 of Falco naumanni. Taxonomy (NCBI): domain Eukaryota; kingdom Metazoa; phylum Chordata; class Aves; order Falconiformes; family Falconidae; genus Falco; species Falco naumanni. The sequence goes on from NW_024427446.1 coordinate 25,906, forward strand.
TTCTCTTTAGATGGACCAGGCTTACCACAAGCATAGCAATTGCCCCACAGTCTCATCGCATTGTTACAAAAGCAGCAGCCAATAGCTTCAAACTTATGGTCAACCGTACCGATTCCGTTACATGCTTCCACCGTTCCACCAGAGTGGGGCTCGGGGTTGGGGAAGAGACTTCCATAGTCTTTTACAATCAACAATTAGCATTTTCAACAGCTAGTTTTGTTAACAATATACACTAGCTTCCGCGTTTATCTACTCGACGTTCCAAAGCCTGTTTTAGTCTATCATATAAACTGCATATAAGGTTCTCGAGACCTCCTGAGTGATGTTAGTAACGGCTTTTTGTGGCTTTTGTACATCAGAAACCTGGAAAAAAAGCCTTTTTTCGGGCCTCTTCTCTAATAGCCTCGAGAGACACACGGGAGGCAGTGTTGAGCCTGTGTTACCAGGATCAACATGTGCACCGGTGCCCGTAAGATGTTCTATTGTTAGTGCAGCTAATACAGGATCATTATGATAAACATACGTGAGTAGGAGTTGCTTGCGATCCTCCTTTCAAATGCGACTCCCACAACGTATACTGAGTCGGAGTTAGCAGCAATCGTGCTAAACATTTCAAATCACAAGGAGTCATGATTACAAGTATCAAACACAGAAGATAACAGGACTTTTACAACAGGGAGAAGAAATACCATGTTCTGTAACTGTGCGGCGCTGTTCTTAAACAACCAAAAAAGAAGAGCCTCCCATTGTGCTCCCCCTGGCTCGACCCTGAGAATACAAGACCGAGCAAGTATAGTTTTTAGCCATTTCTAAATCCCCCTCCTTTAAGGCTTGTTTCTTTATTTTTGGTCCACACATCACATAGATCAGGAGGGTATAAAGCAGGTTCTTTTGCACGGTCTATCGGTCCCGGGTCAAAGGGATCTTCTTCTGGCAGATAACCCCACCGCATTGACACCCAGGGAGTGTAGAGCACTGTGACTTAGGAGGCAGATAAGGGAAAGAGCTATAGGAGCTGGCGATTCCTCTCCTCGTCCTTCCTCTGCTCACATAGTCTCAAAAAAACTCTCCATGAAGAAAGCAGACCGGTGGGACTCAATATTGCCTTTTGGTCGCAGATCCCATAATTTCACCCCTCTGACGTCCCAAAGTTCCCGCGTAAAAAATTTGCAGATGCAGTCTGCATTGGCGCCACCCGTCTCCCCCACTCCCCTGTGCTCTGTAAACATGCCTCATCACGTTAAGTGTTGTCTAGACAAGCTCGAGCACATTCCCCTCAGCTAACCAATTGCTACACACGGTCCTAGTTTTCCAGCCCGCTCCTGCATCTCCCCCTTCCTGTCGCACAAAAGAACCTTTGAAAGCCAACGAGTTAAAACAAGGCATAAGTAATAGAGCAAATAAAGAAACCGACTAAGACATTGGTCAATGTCAAAATAACCCACTGTCTTGTTCCGTACAATTTTACAGGTTGCCCCTTGGTTGTTTTTGAACAGCTAGTACCAGGTTTGCCATGTTCTGCAGGGCCCTTGCAAACATGACAGCGACCAAGGTAATAGAGCAAACAAACAAACAAATAACCTAGTACCAATTGAGTGAACGGATGCCAAAAAAGGCCTGAAATTTTCTCAGATTTTGATACCATGTTGCTGCAATGGGGCTGCCTAAAATCCACGCAGCACATGCCATCAAAATCCTCACAGCCGCGTCCTTGAAGCAAAAAACAAAAAGCAGTGGCAATTTGACTCACATTCTCAACTGCCTACCAAACAAGGTGATTTAACCTCTTTAATGCTTTCCCTGCTGTTACTCTTCGGATAAGAGAAGAACCGCTGCGACACCGTTCCATCATAGCCTCCCTACTACATTAGCACCTACAGAAAGACAGTGATCGACATTCAAAGTGTGAACAACATCATCTTCTTTTGATTAAACATTACACAGTAGGTGGAAGGGCACACCCAAACGAGAACTGGTTCCGTCCAAAAGTTTGAAACTTAGCGTGCCTTCTCTGAACATACCTCTGGGGTCATTCCCTCATTCCCTCTTTTTTTATGCAGAGAGAGGACACTTTAGCATAACAGGGAAGCCCCCTGTTTACATCTCTGAGCCAGGACACAAACCAGCAGCTGTGCGCGCCACAAGGCTCAGGGCAGAAACCGCTCCTGTAGTTACATAACTATACATCTCTACAAGCGTGCAGACACCTATTAAACACTAAATAACAATGTTTCTCTTTCCTATTCTCCTTCATCATAACACTAGTTGTTCTCTCATGGATGAATCCTCCCTTCCCCTTATCGGTGTCAAGGGAAATCCTTGTTCCATGTACATGCTCCGTGTACAATGAGTTGTCCCGTTCCCCTGCTCGGTCCGAGAGAATTACCTTTGTTAAGTGGTTTGATCCAGGGTGATAGTGTTTGTTCTAGGTGCTGTAAAAAGCGAAATCTATATTCTATGTCCCGATTTTGGGTATCTAACATGAATGCAAAACAGTAATCCTCACACAGTTTTTATTTCGTTCTGTAGGGTCGGTATCGGTTGCCTGCGGTAAAGGTTCACGGAAAGGTCTTACATTCTTCACTGGGATCCATCTAGGTCCTTTTTCTGTAGAGACACAAGCATAACCTTTTCCCCATGTAACAAGAGGATACGGTCCCATAATTTTACCTGTTTCTGGATCTCGGACCAATAGTGGGGCTTTAACCCGTGCCTCGAAGGAGGTATTTGCAGTGAAATGTCGAACTCTCGGTGGGTTGTTATCTATGAAAGAACAAATTCAAAGATTAAAAACATACAATGCTTTCTGTAACTGTTCCTCCGGCATAGCCATTCCTTCCCCCTTTTTGTTGTTGTAACAAACGTTTTAGAGACTGATGAGACCGTTCAATGAGAGATTGACCGGTGGGGAAAGGAAATGCCAGTAATATGAGTTATACCCCATAGGGCAAAAAAGGCTTTTACAGTTGTGGAAACATAAAGCTGGACCATTACCTGTCTTGATCTTCAAGGGAAGACCTAAAGTAGCAAAAGCACGCATTAAGTGTCTACGAACACCTCGTGCCTTTTCTCCTGTGTGACAAGAGGCAAACAAGGCACCTGAAAGTGTAGCAACGGAAGAATGGATATATTTAAGGTTACCAAATTCAGAATCATGTGCGACATCCGTTTGCCATAATTGTAGGCTCTGTAATCCTCTAGGATTAACTCCTGTAGCAATTGATGGGAAAGAATGTTTTGACAATCAGGACAGGACAGCAATAATATTTAGATGCTAGTTGAGAAGTAAGGTCAAACTGGTCCGCTTAAGAGCTCCAGCATATTCCTGATGAAAAAAAGAAAAAAAAGAGTGACTTAGTTTAGCTTGTGCAATCCGGTCTGGCAGCACTGAAACGGGTAACGTCAATAGGTCCGGTCAGCTCATCGATTGCCTTCTGCAAGAAAAACCAGGTAGTGAGTATGAGACCTAATATGCATAACAAAATAAGGCGCAGATCGAGAGTCCAAAAGAAAATAAGTTCCTGTAACAGGGTAAAAGGTTGGGAATGCGAAAACACTCCGCACTGCAGAAGCTTCAGCTCGTGTAACAATACCTGCAACTTAAGCAGAAATCGGTAAACAAGGTTGAGGGGTCCCCGTTCCGTTTTTGAAAACACGAACAACTGCATTCGGTTCTACTATTTGAGGTGAACCGGAGACTGTCTCTATGTCCGAAATGCCATTGTCTCCGTTGATCATCCCACCACGAAGAAAACAGATTTATGTGATTTGCCCGATCCACCCTGTAAACACAGGAAGTGCCTGTAAGGGTTGTTCGCTGCTTCTGGGTTTTAACATCAGACGGAAATCAATGTTAAACAGTTTGTGTGAGGCGGATGGGGAAGTTTTTTTGACCTGTATATCTCGCCCGGCACCTCCCCGGGACCCCTACAGGCCTGACAAACTATTGTTGCACAATTCAACCACGAGAACCCTCTAACACCTTTACCACTCAAAGCCTAGCCTTCCTCCTTGACATCTTATATAGCCCATAAACACCACCTACCAACACCTCAACACCAAATAAATCACATTAACCCCAACCACCCCCCTAAGACTATAGGCACCCAAACAGCCAAAGAAGCCAACGAGACCAACGAAGCCACGTCCCCGTAGCTTACAATCCAAAAGCGATGGCACTGAAGATGCCAAGATGGCGTACAATACGAAAGCCGAGGACAAAAGACTTAGTCCTAACCTTACAGTTGGCTCCTGCTAGACACATACACGCAAGTATCTGCGGCCCAGTGTAAATGCCCTAGGCCTCTTGCCAAGACCAAAGGAGCAGGCATCAGGCACACACTACCAACCGTAGCCCAAGACGCCTTGCAATTGCCACACCCCCACGGGTACTCAGCAGAAATTAACAGTAAGCCAATAAGCGCAAGCTTGACTTAGTCACGGCAGCCTTCAGGGTTGGTAAATCCTGTGCCAGCCACCGCGGTCACACAAGAAACCCAAGCCAACGGCTCACACGGTGTAACGAGTCGACTAGAGCCTGTCATAATAACTAGGAAACCGAAACACAACTAAGCTGTCATAAGCCCGAGACACCCCTAAGGCCAACCTAAAGATGATGCTAGCGAACCTGACTGCGGCGAATGAAGAGACGGGACGCAGCTTGATGCAAGCAAACGTCAAGTGTTGTAGAGAAGCACGAGGTTTTATACACTTCCAGAGAGCTGCGCTTTTTAAACTAATTGGTTCTTGAAGCTAAGCCTTGCATACTTGGCAACCCCTGACTGGTGGTAACTACCAGCCATTAACAGCAAGGTGTTACCTTTCCTTGGCGCCACCCGTCTCCCACTCCCCTGTGCTCTGTAAACATGCCTCATCACGTGAAGTGTTGTCTAGACAAGCTCGAGCACATTCCCCTCAGCTGACCGATTGCAACACATGGTTCCTAGTTTCCAGCCCGCTCCTGCATCTCCCCCTTCCTGTCGCACAAAAGAACCTTTGAAAGCCAACGTGTAAAAACAAGGGCATAAGTAATAGAGCAAATAAAAACCGACTAAGACATATTGTCAATGTCAAAATAACCCACTGTCTTTGTTCCGTACAATTTTACAGTTGCCCCTTGTTGTTTTTGAACGAGCTAGTACCAGTTTGCCATGTTCTGCAGGGGCCCTTGCAAACATGACAGCGACAAGGTAATAGCAGAACAAACAAATACTGCCAATTGAGTGAATGTGATGCCAAAAAAGGCTGAAATTTCTCAGATTTTGATACCATGTTGCTGCAATGGGGCGCCTAAAATCCACGCAGCACATGCCATCAAAATCCTCACAAGCCGCGTCCTTGAAGCAACAACAAAAAGCAGTGGCAATTTTGACTCACATTCTCACTGCCTACCAAACAAGGTGATTTAACTCTTTAATGCTTTCCCTGCTGTTACTCGGATAAGAGAAGAACCGCTGCGACACGCTCCCATCATAGCCTCCCTACTACATTAGCACCTACAGAAAGAAATGATTGACATTCAAAGTGTGAACAACATCATCTTCTTTTGGATTAACATTACACGTAGGGTGGAAGGGCAACGCCAAACGAGAACTGGTTCCATCCAAAAAGTTGAAACATAGCATGCCTTCTCTGAACATACCTCTGGGGTCATTCCCTTCATTCCCTCTTTTTTTATGCAGAGAGAGGACACTTTAGCATAACAGGGAAGCCCCTGTTTACATCTCTGAGCCAGGACACAAACCGCAGCTGTGCGCGCCACCAGGCTCAGGGCAGAAACCGCTCCTGTAGGTTACATAACTATACATCTCTACAAGCGCGCAGGACACCTATTAAACACTAAATAACCATGTTTCTCTTTCCTATTTCTCCTTCATAACACCTAGTTGTTCTCTCATGATGAATCCTCCCTTCCCCTTATCGGTGTCAAGGGAATCCTTGTTCCATGTACATGTCCGTGTACTATGAGTTGTCCCGTTCCCCTGCTCGGTCCGAGAGAAATTACCTTTGTTAAGAGTTTGATCCAGGGTGATAGTGTTCGTTGTAGGGCTGCTGTAAAAAGCGAATCTATATCTATGGTCCCGATTTTGGGTATCTAACAGGAATGCAAAACAGTAATCCTCACACAGTTTTTATTTCGTTCTGTAGGGTCGGTGTCGGTATCGGTTGCCTGCGGTAATGGTTCACGGAAATGGTCTTACATTCTTCACTGGGATCCATCTAGGTCCTTTTTCTGTAGAGACACAAGCATAACCTTTTCCCATGTAACAAGAGGATACGGTCCCATAATTTTACCTGTTTCTGGATCTCGGACCAATAGTGGGGCTTTAACCCGTGCCTCGAAGGAGGTATTTGCAGTGAAATGTCGAACTCTCGGTGGTTGTTATCTATGAAAGAACAATTCAAAAAATTAAAAACACACAATGCTTTCTGTAACTGTTCCTCCGGAATAGCCATTCCCTTCCCCCTTTTTGTTGTTGTAACAAACGTTTTAGAGACTGATGAGACCGTTCAATGAGAGATTGACCGGTGGGGGAAGGAGGAATGCCAGTAATATGAGTTATACCCCATAGGGCAAAAAAGGCTTTACAGTTGTTGGAAACATAAGCCTGGAACCATTACCTGTCTTGATCTTCAAGGGAAAGACCTAAAGTAGCAAAAGCACGCATTAAGTGTCTACGAACACCTCTGTGCCTTTTCTCCTGTGTGACAAGAGGCAAACAAGGCACCTGAAAATGTAGCAACGGAAGAATGGATATATTTAAGGTTACCAAATTCAGAATCATGTGCGACATCCGTTTGCCATAATTGTATGGCTTGTAATCCTCTAGGATTAACTCCTGTTAGCAATTGATGGTGAAAGAATGTTTTTGACAATCAGGACAGACAGCAATAATATTTGATGCTTGTTGAGGAAGAAAGGTCAAACTGTCGCTTAAGAGCCCAGCATTTCCCTGAAAAAAAAAGAAAAAGAAAGAGTGACTTAGTTTAGCTTGTGCAATCCGGTCTGGCAGCACTTGAACGTGGTAACGTCAATAGGTCAGCTCGTCGATTGCCTCTGCAAGGAAAACCAGGTAGTGATGTATGGGACCTAATATGCATAACAAAAGTAAGGCGCAGATCGAAGAGTCCAAAAAGGAAAATAAGTTCCTGTAACAGGGTAAAAAGTTGGGAATGCAAAACACTCCGCAGCACAGAAGCTTCAGCTCGTGTAACAATACCTGCAACATAAGCAGAATCGGTAACAAGGTTGAGGGGTCCGTTCCGTTTTTTGAAAACACAAACAACTGCATTCGGTTCTACTATTTGAGGTGAACCGGAGACTGTCTCTATGTCCGAATGCCATTGTCTCCGTTGATCATCCCACCACAGAAGAACAGATTTATGTGATTTGCCTTGCCCGATCCCCTGTAAACACAGGAAGTGCCTGTAAGGGTTGTTCGCTGCTTCTGGGTTTTAACATCAGACGAAAATCAATGTTAAACAGTTTGTGTGAAGGCGGATGGGAAGTTTTTTGACCTGTATATTCTCGCCCGCACCTCCCCGGACCTACAGCCTGACAAACTATTGTTGCACAATTCAACCACGAGAACCTCTAACACCTTTACCACTCAACCTAGCCTTCTCCTTGACATCTTATATAGCCATAAACCACACTACCCAACACCTCAACACCAAAATCCCCCATTAACACACCCCCCTAAGACTATAGGCGCCCAAACAGCCAAAAAGCCACGAGACCAACGAAGCCACGTCCCCGTAGCTTACATTCCAAAAGCGTGGCACTGAAGATGCCAAGATGGCGTACAATACGAAAGCCGAGGACAAAAGACTTAGTCCTAACCTTACAGTTGGCTCCTGCTAGACACATACACGCAGTATCTGCGGCCCAGTGTAAATGCCCTAGGCCTCTTGCCAAGACCAAAGGAGCAGGCATCAGGCACACACTACCAACTGTAGCCCAAGACGCCTTGCTCCAGCCACACCCCACGGGCACTCAGCAGAAATTAACAGTAAGCAATAAGCGCAAGCTTGACTTAGTCACGGCAGCCTTCAGGTTGGTAAATCTTGTGCCAGCCGCCGCGGTCACACAAGAAACCCAAGCCACGGTCACACTGTAAAACGAGTCGACTAGAGCCTGTCATAATAACTAGAAACCAAAACACAACTAAGCTGTCATAAGCCCGAGATACCCCTAAGGCCAACCTAAAGATGATGCTAGCGAACCTGACTGCGACGAATGAAGAGACGGGATGCAGCTTGATGCAAGCAAACGTCAATGTGTTGTAGAGAAGCACGAGGTTTTTATA
>NW_024427447.1:0-33673 GCF_017639655.2 Falco naumanni
GGTGACATCGGGTGGGGGATGGGGTGCTGGGATGGGTGACACCGTACAGGTGCCGGGGTGCCGGGCGGGTGACACCGTACAGGTGCCGCCGGGTGACAGACCTGGATGTCGTTGTGGGGGTTCCAGTCGGAGTCGAAGATGACGACGGTTGTCGGCGGTGGCCAGGTTGATGCCGAGGCCCCCGGCCCGCGTCGACAGCAGGAAGCAGAACTGCTGGGCCCCCGGCGCTGCCCCCCCGGCGTCAGCGGGGGGGGGCACCCCCCAAACCCGGCCCCCCACACCCAGGAACCCCAAACCCCCCCAGTATCGGGGGGGACACGACACACAGCCCCCCCAGCCCAGAGACCCCCTGGCTTCATTCCCCCCCCCCAGTGCTGCTGCACCCAGGGAAATCCTCCCCCTCCCCCCAAAGCACCCCAAGTGGGGGGGATATGTGCCCCCCCGGGTGGGGGAGGCGTGCAGGGCCTGCGTGTTGCCAGCCTGCCAGGCCTGTGCGCCCCCTTCACCCTTGGGTGCCCCCCCTGCACGCCTGGGTCCCCCTAAACACCAGGGTGACCCCCTCAGACCCCTGGTTGTGTGTCCCTCCCCTCCCCCTCGCCCCCTGACCCAAACATCTGGGTCCCCCCCGGACATCTGGGGGTCCCTCCCCAACACCTGGGTGCCCCCTTAACTTCTGGGTGTGTCCCCCCAAACAGCTGGGTACCCCCCTGGACATCTGGGGGGTCCCTCCCAAACGCCTGGGTACCCTCGAGATGTTTGGGTGCCCCCTGGACCACTGAGTGCCCGCTCCCCAGTGCCTGGGTGCCCCCTTGGATGGATGGGTGGCCCCTGCCCCCCTGGGTGCCCCTCCCCCCCATGCCTGGGTGTCCCCCCGGACCCCTGGGTGCCCCCCAGATGCGGGGGTCCTACCGTTGAAAACGGTCGATGGCCTCCTGGCGCAGGGCCCCCGTGATGCCCCCCTTCGATGCGCTCGTACTTGTAGCCCTCGTAGTCCAGGAAATCCTCCAGCAGGTCGAGCATCTTCGTCATCTGCGGGCACTGGTTAGACTGGGAGCACCCAAGGGGGCTGCGGGGACCTGGGACTGGGAGGACTGGGAGGGCCTAGGGGTGCTGGGGTCACCGGGGACTGGTCAGACTAGGAGGACAGAGGGGGAGCTGGGGGCAGCCAGTACTGGTCAGACTGGGGGGCTGGGATGGGGCGGGGTGCTGGAATGGGTGCTGGTTGGACTGGGAGGAGCCAGGGGGCTGGGGTTGAGGGGGTTGGGTGTCAAGGGGGGTCCTGGCCCCCCCACCTGGGATATGAGCACCCAGGGGCTGGGGGGTGGGTGCTGGGGAGGGGGGTGAGGGCACTGGGGGCAGGGTGAGGGTGCTGGGGGGGGGGGTGTCCCAGCCGCCCCACCTGGGAGAAGATGAGCAACCCAGGGGCTGCAGGGGGGGCTGTGGGTGCTGGGGGGGTGGGCTGTGGGTGCTGGGTGGGAATCCCATGGGTGCTGGGGGGGGGCTGTGGGGGGGTGGTCCCGACCACCCCACCTGGGAGAAGATGAGCACCCAGGGGCTGTGGGGGGGGCTGTGGGTGCTGGGGGGGTCCCATGGGTGCTGTGGGGGGGGGTGGTCCCAGCCGCCCCACCTGGGAGAAGATGAGCACCCGATGGTTTTGCTCCTTCAGCTTCCGCAGCATCTTCTGCAGCAGCAGCAGCTTCCCCGAGGCCTTGATGAGGGCCCCCCCCTCGTAGGCGCCACTCGGCCAGCTTCGGGACTCCTTGGGACAGGGGTGTCACCTCGCTGCCACCCCCGTGTCCCCATGGTCCCTCCCAAGTCCCTCCAACCTTTCCGTGTCCCCATGTCCCACCACGTCCCTCCAACCTTTCCGTGTCCCCATGTCCCACCACGTCCCCATGTCCCACCACGTCCCTCCAACCTTTCCGTGTCCCCATGTCCCACCACGTCCCCATGTCCCACCACGTCCCTCCAACCTTTCCGTGTCCCCATGTCCCTCCAACCTTTCCGTGTCCCCATGTCCCACCACGTCCCCATGTCCCACCACGTCCTTTCAACATTTCCGTGTCCCCATGTCCCTCCACGTCCCTCCAACCTTTCCGTGTCCCCATGTCCCACCACGTCCCCATGTCCCACCACGTCCCTCCAACCTTTCCGGGTCCCCATGTCCCACCACGTCCCCATGTCCCACCACGTCCCTCCAACCTTTCCGTGTCCCCATGTCCCCATGTCCCTCCAACCTTTCCGTGTCCCCATGTCCCACCACGTCCCCATGTCCCACCACGTCCTTTCAACATTTCCGTGTCCCCATGTCCCTCCACGTCCCTCCAACCTTTCCGTGTCCCCATGTCCCACCACGTCCCTCCAACCTTGCCGTGTCCCCATGTCCCTCCACGTCCCTCCAACCTTGCCGTGTCCCCATGTCCCTCCACGTCCCTCCAACCTTGCCGTGTCCCCATGTCCCTCCACGTCCCTCCAACCTTGCCGTGTCCCCATGTCCCCTCCACGTCCCTCCAACCTTGCCGTGTCCCCATGTCCCTCCACGTCCCTCCAACCTTGCCGTGTTCCCCATGTCCCTCCACGTCCCTCCAACCTTGCCGTGTCCCCATGTCCCACCACGTCCCTCCAACCTTGCCGTGTCCCCATGTCCCACCACGTCCCTCCAACCTTGCCGTGTCCCCATGTCCCACCACGTCCCTCCAACCCCTCCATGTCCCACCACGTCCCCACGCTCCCCCCCGCGGTCCCCACCATGGCGGCGACGGGGAAGAGGTAGGGGTGGTTGCAGCACTTCTTCAGGTCCATCATGATGTTGAGCAACGACACCTGGTTTCCCCGCCGCCCCGCGAGTTCAGCGCCTCGAAGTTGCGCGTCAGGATGTTACTTGTAGTACTTCCTACGGGAGCTCGGTGGGACCCAGGCCTCCGGGGGGCCGCCCCTCCCCCCACCCCGGGGGACCCAGGCCTCAGGGTGCCTCCCCTCCCCCACCCCCGCGTACTTCTGCATGGGGCTGAGCTCGACGCGGACGATGAGCTCGGTCTTGGCCGGCATGTTCTTGAAGACGTCGGCCTTGAGGCGCCGCAGCATGTGGGGGCCCAGCAGGTCGTGGAGCTTCTTGATCTGGTCCTCCTTGGAGATGTCAGCGAACTCCTCCAGGAAAACCCTCCAGGTTGCTGGGGGGGGTGGGGGGTAAGGGGTGACACCGTGTGACATGGCGGGGGGGGACAGAGGGATGTGGGGAGGGGGATGGAGGTGGCCGTGGTGTGGGGAGACACGGGGGATGGCTGCGGGGTGGGGACGCAGGAGGGGCAAGGCTGGTGGTGACGGGGCGGGGGGGGGGGGGGGGGCATGGGGACAGCCCTGACATGGCGCGTTCGGGGACACTGGGGACACGGGGGGACACAGGGACAGCTGTGACATGGTGGGGCAGAGGAGCAGGGGGACATGGGGATGGATGGGGGGGGGGCTGTGGGTGTGACACAACCCTAGAGGTGGGGACACACCAGTGACCGAGACACAGGGAGACCCTGGGAGAGGGCAGGGAACAGGAGGGGACACAAGGAGAGGGGAGGGGACAGGAGGGGACACAGGGGGACCCTGGGAGAGGGAAGGGGACACCAGAGGACACACCAGTGACAGGGATGCAGAGGGAGCCTGGGAGAGGGCAGAGGACAAGACGGGACACCGGGGCGGGGTGGGGGGGGTGGGTGGACACCAGGGGGACAGGGGGACACAGGGACACACCAGCGACACAGGGGGACCCTGGGAGAGGGCACGGGACAGGAGGGGACACAGCGGGACACAGGGACACACCAGCGACACAGGGGGACCCTGGGAGAGGGCAGGGGACAGGAGGTGACACAGGGACACACCAGTGACACAGGGGGACCCTGGGAGAGGGCAGGGGACAGGAGGGGACGCAGCGGGACACAGGGACACACCAGCGACACAGGGGGACCCTGGGAGAGGGCAGGGGACAGGAGGGGACACAGGGGGACACAAGGAGAGGGGAGGGGACAGGAGGGGACACAGGGACACACCAGTGACACAGGGGGACCCTGGGAGAGGGCAGGGGACAGGAGGGGGCAGGAGGGGACACAGTGGGACACAGGGACACACCAGTGACACAGGGGGACCCTGGGGGAGGGCAGGGGACAGGAGGGGACACAGGGACACACCAGTGACACAGGGGGACCCTGGGGGAGGGCAGGGGAGAGGATGGGACACCGGGGGGGTACACACACCAGGGGACAGGGGGACCCAGAGGGACCCGGGGGAGAGGGGAGGGGACAGGAGGGGACACGGGGGGGCCAGGAGGGGACAGGGGGGCCGTACTTGAAGCGCTCGGGGGGTGAGGAAGTTGAGGAGGTGGAACAGCTCCTCCAGGTTGTTCTGCAGCGGCGTCCCCGTCAGCAGGAGCTTGTGCTCGATCTTGTACCCGTTCAGCACCCCGAAAGAACTGTGGGGGGGGAGGGGGGGGCGTCACCCATGGACCCCCGTGTCCGGCAGTGACCCCCCATCTACCCCCCAGGGCATCCGCGGACCCCAGGAGTGACACACACACACACACCCAGGGCACCCCGGGACCCCTGCATCTGGGGAACGCTCCCCCCGACCCCACAATAGCACCCAGGGACCCCAGCCTCTGGGTGCCCCCCCACCCTGAGGACCCCGGTGCCTGGGTGCCCCCTCCCCAGGGTCCCAGCTACCCCTCCCCAGGGTCCCAAGCCCCCAGTGCCCCCCCCACAGGGATCCCAGCCCCTGGGTGCCCCCTCCCCAGGGTCCCAAGTCACCCTTCCGCGGCATCCCAGCATCCAGCCACCCTTCCCAGTGACCCCAGGCAGTTGGGTGCCCCCCTCCCCCGGCCCCCTCCACCCCCAGCACCGCCCCCCCCCCGGGCCCCCCCAGTGTGCAGGCACCTTGGACTGGTTGTTTTTGAGGCGGTGGGCCTCATCCACCACCAGGCAGGCCCAGCGGATGGAGCCCAGCGCCGCCTGGTCGATGGTGATCAGCTCGTAGGAGGTCAGCAACACGTGGAACTTCACCTGCGCCTCCCGCTGCCGCGGCCGTCAGCACCCATGGGTGCCCCCCCGGGACCCCCGCCGCCGGGGCCCCCCGGCAGCCTGCCTCTCCCTGCACCCCCACTGCCCCCCACCCTCTGCTGGGACCATGGCATCTGGGGCACCCTGGCCCGCCCCCCCCCGCCCCGAACCCCCCACCCATGGCACCCCAGTGTGTGGGGCACCCTGACCCCCCACCCATGGCACCCTGACCACCCCCCCTCAGGGACATGAGTGCCCAGGTGACCCCCCCCAGCACCCCAAGACCCCAGAGACCCACCTGTCCAGGTACCCTCCACCCCCCAAAAGGGACCCAGGCATCAGGGTGCCCCCCCCTTGTCACCCCCAAAGGGACCCAGGTGTCCCGGCACCCCCAAAGGAACCCAGGTGTCCAGGTACACCCACCCCTGTCACCCCCAAAGGGACCCTGGTGTCCCGGCACCCCCCCTTGTCACCCCCAAAGGGACCCAGGTGTCCAGGTACACCCACCCCTGTCACCCCCAAAGAAACCCAGGTGTCCAGGTACACCCACCCCTGTCACCCCCAAAGGGACCCAGGTGTCCAGGTACACCCACCCCTGTCACCCCCAAAGAAACCCAGGTGTCCAGGTACACCCACCCCTGTCACCCCCAAAGGGACCCAGGGGTCCAGGTACACCCACCCCTGTCACCCCCAAAGGGACCCAGGTGTCCCGGCACCCCCCCTTGTCACCCCCAAAGGGACCCAGGTGTCCCGGCACCCCCAAAGGAACCCAGGTGTCCAGGTACACCCACCCCTGTCACCCCCAAAGGGACCAGGTCTCCAGGTGCCACTCTGACCCCCCCCAAAGGGACCCAGGTGTCCCACCCGAGGGGACCCCAGCCCCCAGCTCACCTTCATCGTGAAGGCCTTCTTGCCCCCCCTTCATGGCGTTGTCGTCGAAGGAGAACTCGTTCTCGCGGATGATGGCCCGGCTGTCCTTGTCCCCGGTGTAGGTGACAACGTAGAAGGCGGGGGCCCACATCTGGAACTCCCGCTCCCAGTTGATGATGGTGGAGAGCGGGGCGCTGACGAGGAACGGGCCCTTGGTGTGGCCCTGGGGGACAGCGCGTCACACGGGGACACGGGGACGGGGCCCTTGGGGGACGTGGGGACAGTGTGACACAGGGGGAGGGGCGGGGCGGCATGGGACAGGGTCCTTGGGGGATGTGGGGACAGGGTGGCACAGGGGGACAGCGTGGCACAGGGTCCCTGACGCACATGGGGACAGGGGGACACCGGAGGACAGGGTGGGACAGGGGGACAGGGCGGCACAGGATCCCTGGGGGACGTGGGAACGGTGTGACACAGGGAAGCGAGGACAGCGTGACACACAAGGCCAGCATGGCCATGGGGACACAAACAGGGACGTGGGGACAGCGTGGGGCGGTTGTGGGGGTGTAAAAATGTCTCAGGTGGCAGCAAGACCCCCGGGCTGCCCATGGGGACATGGGCAGGGACGTGGTGACACCCCTGGGTGGCAGCAGGGACACAGGGAGGAGCTGATGCCAGCAGCAGGTGACACCAGAGCCCAGGCAGGTGACAATGGGGCCAAGGAGGAGACACCAGGGCCAAGTAGGTGACACCAGGGAGCAGGTGGGTGACACCAGGGCCAAGTAGGTGTCAAGTAGGTGACACCAGCAGCCAGGCAGGTGACACCGGGGAGCAGGTGGGTGACACCAGGGCCAAGTAGGTGTCAAGTAGGTGACACCAGCAGCCAGGCAGGTGACACCGGGGAGCAGGTGGGTGACATGGGGGCCAAGGGGGAGACATCAGGGCCAAGTAGGCGACACCAGGGAGCAGGTGGGTGACACCAGGGCCAAGTAGGTGGCACTGAAGCCAGGGAAGTGACACCGGGGCCAAGTAGGTCACACCAGGGCCAGGTGAGTGACACCAGGGCCAGGCAGGTGACACTGGTGAACCAGGCGGGTGACACCAGGGTCAAGTCGGACACAGCAGCGCCAGGCAGGTGACACCAGGGCCAAGTAGGACACACCAGGGCCAGGGGGGTGACACGAGGGACTAGGCAGCAGGGACACCAGGGCCAAGCAGGACATGCCAGAGCCCAGCAGGTGACACCAGGGACCGAAGAGGTGACACCAGGGCCAGGTAGGTGACACTGGGGATGAGATAGGACACACCAGGACCGGGTGGGTGACACCAGAGCCAAGTAGGCCACACCAGGGCCAGGGAGGTGACGCTAGGGACCAGGCAAATGACACCGGGGCCCAGCAGGTCACATGAGGGCCAGGTGGGTGACACTGGGGACCAGGTGGCAGGGACACCAGGGCCAGGTGGGTGACACCGGGGGCCAGGTAGGAGGGTGACACCAGGGCCAGGTGGGTGACACCGGGGGCCAGGTAGGAGGGTGACACCGGGGTCCAGGTAGGAGGGACACCAGGGCCAGGCGGGTGACATTGGGGACCAGGTGGCAGGGACAACAGGGCCAAGTAGAACACACCAGGGCCAGATGGGTGACACCAGGGCCAAGTGGGTGACACCAGGGCCAAGTGGGTGACACCAGGGCCAAGTGGGTGACACCAGGGCCAAGTGGGTGACACCAGGGCCAGGCGGCAGGGACACGGGGACCAGGCGGCAGGGACACGGGGACCAGGCGGCAGGGACACGGGGACCAGGCGGCAGGGACACGGGGACCAGGCGGCAGGGACACGGGGACCAGGCGGCAGGGACACGGGGACCAGGCGGCAGGGACACGGGGACCAGGCGGCAGGGACACGGGGACCAGGGCGGCAGGGACACGGGGACCAGGCGGCAGGGACACGGGGACCAGGCGGCAGGGACACGGGGACCAGGCGGCAGGGACACGGGGACCAGGCGGCAGGGACACGGGGACCAGGCGGCAGGGACACGGGGACCAGGCGGCAGGGACACCAGGGCCAAGTAGAACACACCAGGGCCAAGTGGGTGACACTGAGGGCTAGGCGGGTGACACCAGGGCCAAGTAGAACACACCAGGGCCAGCTGGGTGACACTGAGGGCTAGGCGGGTGACACCAGGGCCAGGCGGTGGTGACATCAGGGCCAAGTAGAACACACCAGGGCCAGGTGGGTGACACTGAGGGCTAGGCGGGTGACATCAGGGTCAGGCGGTGGTGACACCAGGGCCAAGTAGAACACACCAGGGCCAGGTGGGTGACACCAGGGCCAGGCGGTGGTGACATCAGGGCCAAGTAGAACACACCAGGGCCAGGTGGGTGACACTGAGGGCTAGGCAGATGACACCAGGGCCAGGCGGTGGTGACACCAGGGCCAAGTTAGAACACACCAGGGCCAGGTGGGTGACACTGAGGGCTAGGCGGGTGACATCAGGGTCAGGCGGTGGTGACACCAGGGCCAAGTAGAACACACCAGGGCCAGGCGGGTGACACTGAGGGCTAGGCGGGTGACATCAGGGTCAGGCGGTGGTGACACCAGGGCCAAGTAGAACACACCAGGGCCAGGTGGGTGACACCAGGGCCAGGCGGTGGTGACATCAGGGCCAAGTAGAACACACCAGGGCCAGGTGGGTGACACTGAGGGCTAGGCTGATGACACCAGGGCCAGGCGGTGGTGACACCAGGGCCAAGGAGAACACACCAGGGCCAGGAGAGTGCCGGGGGTTTGCAGCGGGTGGCAGCGGGGCTCAGGGGCGTGACACCGGGTGGCAGCGGGCCACAGGGGGGGTGACACCGGGTGGCGGCGGGTGACACCGGGTGACGGCGGGTGGCAGCTCACCTCCTTGTAGAGCGAAGTAGAGGAAGACGATGGTCTGGATGGTCTTGCCCAGCCCCATCTCGTCGGCCAGGATGGTGTCGGTGCTCTGCGCCCAGGAGAAGCGCAGCCAGTTCAGCCCCTCCAGCTGGTAGAGGTGCAGCGTGCCGCCCGTCGCCGTGATGAACCGCGGGCTGCGTCTCGTACTTCACCGTCGGCTGCGGGGCAGGGGGAGGGGGCGGTGAGGGGGGGGGCAGCGGGGGGGCTGGGATACACCCCCAACCCCCACCGGGTGCCCCCTGCCACCCACGGGGCACAGAGGTCGCAGGGATACAGCGGGGCGAGGGGGGGTGGGGTGGGGGGGGCGGGGCATGGGGGGGCGGGGCCAAGGGATTGAGGGGGTGGGCACCCAGGTTTGGGGTTGGGGGCACAAGGGACAGGACACCCAGGTGTCCAGGGAGGACACCCAAGGGACCAGGGAGGGCACCCAAGTGTCCTGGGGGGCACCCAGGCAGCCGGGGGGGGGGGGGGCCCAAGGGACCAGGGGGCGACCCAGGTTTGGGGGGGATGGGGAGGGCAGGGGGACGTGGGGACAGGACACCCAGGTGTCCAGGAAGGGGACACAAGTGTCTTGGGGGGGGGCACCCAGGGGTGGGGGGGGCACCCAGGGGTGGGGGGGGGCACTCACGTCGTTGGTGGGGGAGTCAGGGGGCCCCCTCCCCCGGTGTCTCCCTTTCTTTTCTTCTTGTAACGCCCGGGGCTGGGCCGGGTCCTCCCCCATGAACACCTCCCCTGGGGACAGGGGGGGACCACGTGGGGACATGGGGGGGGGGGGACAGGACATGAGGGGGGACACAGTGGGAGAGGGTACAGGCCAAGGTGGGGGACACGGACATGGAGGTGGGGGACACAGGGAACATGGGGACACATGCAGACATGGGGGACAACACGGGGACAGATGGCAGCATGAGAAACATTAGGGGACAACATGGGGGACACCCCCCCATGTCCCCCCGTCCGCTTACCGGTGCTTCCAGTAGGCACGTCCCCATGTCCCCCCACCCCCCCGTGTCCCCTGTCCCTTACCGGTGCTTCCAGTAGGCACGTCCCCATGTCCCCCCACCCCCCGTGTCCCCTGTCCCTTACCGGTGCTTCCAGTAGGCACGTCCCCATGTCCCCCCATGTCCCCCTGTCCCTTACCCAGTGCTTCCAGTAGGCACGTCCCCACGTCCCCCTGTGTCCCCTGTCCCTTACCGGTGCTTCCAGTAGGCACGTCCCCATGTCCCCCCCCACGCCCCGTGTCCCCCTGTCCCTTACCCGGTGCTTCCAGTAGGCCACCGTCCCCATGTCCCCCCCCCCACCCCCCGTGTCCCCCTGTCGTCCTTACCCGGTGCTTCCAGTAGGCAACGTCCCCACATCCCCCTGTGTCCCCTGTCCCTTACCGGTGCTTCCAGTAGGCACGTCCCCATGTCCCCACACGCCCCGTGTCCCCCCCGTGTCCCCTGTCCCTTACCGGTGCTTCCAGTAGGCACGTCCCCATGTCCCCCCACGCCCCGTGTCCCCCTGTGTCCCCTATCCCTTACCGGTGCTTCCAGTAGGCACGTCCCCATGTCCCCCCATGTCCCCCCGTGTCCCCGTCCCTTACCGGTGCTTCCAGTAGGCACGTCCCCATGTCCCCCCCACGCCCCGTGTCCCCTATCCCTTACCGGTGCTTCAGTAGGCACATCCCCACGTCCCCCCTGTGTCCCCTGTCCCTTACCGGTGCTTCCAGTAGGCACGTCCCCACGTCCCCCTGTGTCCCCTGTCCCTTACCGTTGCTTCCAGTAGGCACGTCCCCATGTCCCCCCACGTCCCCCTGCGTCCCCCGTCCCTTACCGGTGCTTCCAGTAGGCACGTCCCCATGTCCCCCCGTGTCCCCCCGTGTCCCCTGTCCCTTACCGGTGCTTCCAGTAGGCACATCCCCATGTCCCCCCGTGTCCCCTGTCCCTTACCGGTGCTTCCAGTAGGCACATCCCCATGTCCCCCCGTGTCCCCTGTCCCTTACCGGTGCTTCCAGTAGGCACATCCCCATGTCCCCCCGTGTCCCCTGTCCCATACCGGTGCTTCCAGTAGGCACATCCCCATGTCCCCCCCGTGTCCCCTGTCCCTTACCGGTGCTTCCAGTAGGCACATCCCCATGTCCCCACCGTGTCCCCTGTCCCTTACCGGTGCTTCCAGTAGGCACATCCCCATGTCCCCCCCGTGTCCCCTGTCCCTTACCGGTGCTTCCAGTAGGCCAGCTTGTGGAGGTCGTAGTCGGGGATGGGCATTTCGTCCTCCTCCCAGGTGGCCTGGTCGTAGGGCAGGTCCCGCCACTTCACCAGGTAGTGGTACTGCCCCTTGCGGTCCACGCTGCGCGGCACGCCGGCACGCCCCGTCACGCCCCGCACCGCGGCGGGCACGCGGGGACAGCGGGCACCCGGGGGACAGCGGGCACCGCAGGGGGCAATGGACACCCAGAGACAAGGGGTATCGTGGGGACACGTGGCACCTGGGGGGACCTTGGGGACCCAGAGACACGGGCACCGTGGGGACACGTGGCACCTGGGGGGGGACCTCGGGGACCCAGAGACACGGGCACCGTGGGGACACGTGGCACCTGGCGGGGGGACCTCGGGGACCCAGAGACACGGGCACCGTGGGGACACGTGGCACCTGGGGGGGGGACCTCGGGGACCCAGAGACACGGGCACCGTGGGGACACGTGGCACCTGGCGGGGGGACCCTCGGGGACCCAGAGACACGGGCACCGTGGGGGACACGTGGCACCTGGCGGGGGGACCTCGGGGACCCAGAGACACGGGCACCGTGGGGACACCAGGGCACCTGGGGGGACCTCGGGGACCCAGAGACACGGGCACCGTGGGGACACGTGGCACCTGGGGGGACCTCGGGGACCCAGAGACACGGGCACCGTGGGGACACGTGGCACCTGGGGGGACCTCGGGGACCCAGAGACACGGGCACCGTGGGGACACGTGGCACCTGGGGGGACCTCGGGGACCCAGAGACATGGGCACTGTGGGGATCAGGGGTGACAACTGGGCACCCGGGGGGACACTGGGCACCCAGAGACAATGGGTGCCACAGGGGCAGCAGGGACCTGGGAGGACAGCAGGCACTCCTGGGGACACTGGGCACCCCTGGATGACAGCAGGCACCCCTGGATGACAGTAGGCACCCCTGGGGACACGGGGTAACCAAGGGTGACAGCAGGCACCCCTGGGTGACATGGGGACAGCCAGGAGCCGTGCAGGGCCAGGCGGGTGTTGCTAGGTGCCGCTGGGGCATGAGTGACAGCAGGGTACGTGGGTGGCACCCAAGTGTCACCAGGGGTCACCCGCTGTCATCATCAGCTGCCATGAGGGGGACACTGGGGACACACCAGCACAGGTCACCCAGGGACATGGAGTCACATGGGGACAAGGACATGCAGAGAGGACACGGGGTCAGCTGGGGACACTGGGTCACCTGGGGACAGGGACAGATGGACAGGACACAGGGTGACCTGGGGACATGGAGGGGACACAGGGTCACTCAGACAGGGACACACAGATGGGACATGGTGTCACCTGGGGACACAGAGGGGACATGAGGTCACTCAGACAGGGACACACAGATGGGACACGAGGTCACCTGGGGACACAGAGGGGACATGGGGTCACTCAGGGACACACACGGGACATGGGGTCACCTGGGGACATGTAGACAGGACATGTTGGCACTCAGCAACAAGGACACGCGGAGGGCACACAGGGCCACTTGGGGACAGGGACACGCGGAGGGCACACGGGGCCCCTTGGGGACAGGGACACGCGGAGGGCACATGGGGCCACTTGGGGACAGGGACACGCAGGACGTGGGGTCACCTGGGGACAGGGACACACGGAGGGCACACGGGGTCACCTGGGGACAGGGACACGCAGGACATGGGGTCACCTGGGGACAGGGACACCCGGAGGGCACAGGGGGTCACCTGGAGACAGGGACAACCGGAGGGCACACGGGGTCACCTGGGGACAGGGACACGCAGGACGTGGGGTCATCTGGGGACAGGGACACATGGAGGGCACAGGGGGTCACGTGAGGACAGGGACATGCAGGACGTGGGGTCACCTGGGGACAGGGACACATGGAGGGCACACGGGGTCACCTGGGGACAGGGACACGCAGGACGTGGGGTCATCTGGGGACAGGGACACCCGAAGGGGCACACGGGGTCACCTGGGGACAGGGACACCCTGAAGGGGCACGGGGTCACCTGGGGACAGTGCCTGACTGCTCCAAATAGTGGGGGGAGGAGGGGGGCACCCAGGGATGCCCTGAGTGTCCCCACGGGTGCCTGCAGTGTCCCCAAACCCCTCCCAGGCACCCCCCCCAGCCCCACATCAATGCCAGCCATCCCGCCCCAATTTGGGGGGGGGGGGGGGGGGGGCTGTGGCTGCCGGGGGACACCCATGGGTGCCGGGGGTGTCCTTGGAGGACTCGGGGATGCCCTCAGAGCACCCACGGGCGCGCAGACTGTCCCCACAGGTGCCAGCGGTGTCCCCAAACCCCTCCCCAAGCGCTCCCCTGCCCATTCTGATGCCCCCTTGTCCCCTCCGTTTTTTTTGGGGGGGTGGGGGTGTTGCGGGGGTCCCCCGGAGCCGCGCGGCACCCGCGGGTGCTGCCCCACCTGTGGTTGATGATGCGGTGCACCGTCATCCACTCGGGTTTGATGCCGTAGCGGTAGAAACGCTCCTCCATCCCCCCAAAAAGGGGGTCCCCCCCTGCCCCCCGTTTCTCGCTTTTGGGGTCATCGTCCCCCGAGCCGTAATCGAGGGGGGGGGGGCCTCGTCCATGTCGTTCTTGCGCTGGTAGTTGCGGTACATCACCAGGTGGAAGATCTCCAGCTGTTGGGGGGGGGGCCAGGGGGGGGGCACCCCCAAATTAGGGGTGGGGGCCAAGCACAACCCCCACCCTACCCCCCAAGGGCTCCTCACAAAGTGGGGGGGGGGGGGGGAATGGGGGGGCTGCCCCTCGCCCCCTGCCCCTGGGTGGGGGTGGCGTGGGGACCATGGGGAGCCCCGAAGATGGTGGTGGCCCCGAGGGGGAGATCTTGGGGGGCCCCCAAGACTGGGGACCCCCCCCAGTTGGTGTTACTGGGGGGTCCCTAAGCCTGTGGAAGCCACAGCTGGGGATACTGGGGGGGGGGGGGGGTCCGCAGTCTTGGGGAATCCCCCAGGTGCCCCCAGTTGACTATATTGGGGTGTCCCAAATATTGGGGACCCCCGACTAGGGATACTAGGGGGTCCCCAGTCCTGGGGAACCTCCCGGTTGGGGACATTGGACCCCCCCAATATCAGGACCCCCCAGGGGTGGGCTATCAGACACCCCCCCCCAGGGTGGCTCTATCGCCGCCCCCCCCCCCCCCCGCCCCAGTGTACCAGCCCCCCAGGGTGGGTGTACCAGCCCCTCCCCCCAGTACCAGACCCCCCCTCCCCCCCAGTACCAGCCCTCCAGGGTGGGTGTACCACCCCCTCCCCCCAGTACCAGACCCCCCCTCCCCCCCAGTACCAGCCCTCCAGGGTGGGTGTACCACCCCCTCCCCCCAGTACCAGACCCCCCCTCCCCCCCAGTACCAGCCCTCCAGGGTGGGTGTATCACCCCCTCCCCCCAGTACCAGCCCCTTCCCCCAGTGTACCAGCCCCCCCCAGGGGTGGGTATACCAGCCTTTTGCCCCAGTACCAGCCACCCCCCCCCCCCAGTACCAGCCCCCAAGGTGAGCGTACCAGCCCCCCCCCCGCCCCCAGTACCAGGTCCCAGCGTGGGTGTACCAGCCCCTTCCCCCAGTACCAGCCCCCCACCCCTCCCAGTACCAGGCCCCAGCGTGGATGTACCAGCCCCTCCCCCCAGAACCAGCCCCCCCCAAGCCCCAGGACCCCCGGGGGGGTCGGGGGGTGCCCCCCCCCATACCTGGAGCTCCTTGATCCAGGAGCAGTGCCAGTAGGAGAGCCCGACCCACTTGACGAAGAATTCCCGCTCGGAGCGGCCCTGCCGCGCCTGGGGGGGGCCCTCGGGGGGGGCGCCAGGGGGGGGCAGCCACGGGGGGGGGCGGCTCCCCCCATCGCCAGTACAGGATCTTCTGCACCCGCCCCTTCAGCACCGGGCACTGCGGAGGGACAGCGGCGTTGGGGACGCGGGGACAGCCACCTCGTCGTGTCACCGGGGGTGGGGGTCACACACAGCACCACCCACCACCACCCCCCCCAGACACCCAGTGCAGGTGAGGGAGGGGCAGGGTCCCACCCCAAGGGGTGGCTGTCCCCGCCTGGTCCCCAAGGAGCGGTGGCAGTGTCACTGCGCTGGCCCCAGCATCACCGGATACAGATTGTCACTGTCCCTGTCCCCATCAGGCTCTGGCACTGGCCTCAGCTTTGAGCTGTCCCACTCCAGTCCCATCCCTGTCCCCATCTTTGTCCCCATCCAGTCCTGTCCCTGTCCCCAGCCCTGTCCTCCTCCAGTCCTGTCCCTGTCCCCACCAGTCCTGTCCCCTCCAGTCCTGTCCCTGTCCCCATCCCTGCCCCCTCCAGTACTGTCCCTGTCCCCACCCCTGTCCCACTCCAGTCCTGTCCCTGTCCCCACCAGTCCTGTCCCTGTCCCCATCCCTGCCCCCTCCAGTCCTGTCCCTGTCCCCACCCCGTCCCCCTCCAGTCCTGTCCCTGTCCCCACCCCTGTCCCCCTCCAGTCCTGTCTCTGTCCCCACCCCTGTCCCCCTCCAGTCCTGTCCCTGTCGCCAGCCCTGCCCCCTCAACTCCTGTCCCTGTCCCCACCCCTGTCCCCCTCCAGTCCTGTCCCTGTCCCCAGCCCTGTCCCCATCCAGTCCTGTCCCTGTCCCCCTCCCCAAGTCCTGTCTCTGTCCCTATCTTTGTCCCCCTCAAATCCTGTCCCTGTCCCCATTCCCATCCCCATCCCTGCCCCCGTCCCCATCAAGTCCTGTCCCTGTCCCCATCCCCCCAAGGTCCGTGTCCCCGTGTCCGTCCCCATGTCCCCCCCCCGTGTCCCCGTCCCCCCCAGGTCGCCCCCCCGGTACCGTGCAGCGGGGACAGAGCCACTCGCCGTTGGGGACCTCGGGCAGGGGCGGGTTGAGGCAGTGGATGTGGTAGGAGGAGACGCAGGCGTCGCAGCAGAGCAGCTCCCCGCCGTCCTTGCACACCCGGCAGTACTCCATGTGGTCGTCCTCCTCCTCCTTCTCCCCTTCCTCCTCCTCCTCCTCTTCCTCCTCCTCCTCCTCCTTCGCTTCCCACTGCACCCCCTCCTTCTCCTGAGCAACACCCGGCGTCAGGCACCCCAACGTCCTGGGGACACCTCCAGGGACACCCAAACCTCCTGGGGACACCTCCAGGGACACCCAAACCTCCTGGGGACACCCAAACCTCCTGGGGACACCTCCAGGGACACCCAAACCTCCTGGGGACACCTCCAGGGACACCCAAACCTCCTGGGGACACCTCCAGGGACATCCCAAGGGACACCCAAACCTCCTGGGGACACCTCCAGGGACACCCAAACCTCCTGGGGACACCCAAACCTCCTGGGGACACCTCCAGGGACATCCCAAGGGACACCCAAACCTCCTGAGGCCACCCCGAGGGACACCCAAACCTCCTGGGGCCACCCCGAGGGACATCCCAAGGGACACCCAAACCTCCTGGGGACACCTCCAGGGACACCCAAACCTCCTGGGAACACCCCGAGGGACACCCAAACCTCCTGGGGACACCCAAACCTCCTGGGGACACCCCGAGGGACACCCCAACCTCCTGGGGACACCTCCAGGGACACCCAAACCTCCTGGGGACACCTCCAGGGACACCCAAACCTCCTGGGGACACCTCCAGGGACACCCAAACCTCCTGGGGACACCTCCAGGGACACCCAAACCTCCTGGGGCCACCCCGAGGGACATCCCAAGGGACACCCAAACCTCCAGGGACACCCAAACCTCCTAGGGACACCTCCAGGGACACCCAAACCTCCTGGGAACACCCAAACCTCCTGGGAACACCCCGAGGGACACCTCCAGGGACACCCAAACCTCCTGGGGACACCTCCAGGGACATCCCAAGGGACACCCAAACCTCCTGGGGACACCTCCAGGGACACCCAAACCTCCTGGGGACACCTCCAGGGACACCCAAACCTCCTGGGGACACCCCGAGGGACACCCAAACCTCCTGGGGTCATCCTCTCACAGACCCCCAGAATCCCTAAGAGACCCCTTAGGGACACACACACCCCCCGAGAACCACTAAAGTCCCCCAGGGACCCCCTAGAGCCCTCCAGGATCTCTTAGTGTGTCCCCCAACACTCCTCAGGAACCCCCAAACTGCCCCCAGGATACCACTAGGGACCCCCAAACTCCCCCAGGGACACCCGAACTGCCCTCAGGAACCTCCCAGGGACCCCCAAACTTCCCCCAGGAACCCTCTAGGGATCCCCAAAACCCCTCAGGGACCCCCAAACTGCCCCAGGAACCCCCTAGAGACCCCCAAACTTCCTCCACGAACCCTCTAGGGATCCCCAAAACCCCCCAGGGACCCCCAAACTCTCCCAAGGACCCAACTAGGGACCTCCAAAACCTTCCAGGGAGCCTCACACTGCCCCCAGGATCCTCCTAGAGAACCCAAACCACCCCTCCCCACCCCCACCCCCCACCCCAAGTCCCCCGGCCCACCACTCACGCAGTGGGGGCAGCTCCAGCGTCCCTCGGGCGCGCGGTCGAGCTCGGGGTCGAGGCAGACGAGGTGGTAGGCGCGGGGGCAGGTGTCGCAGAGGATGATCTCCCCGCCCTGCTGGCACACCTCGCAGTAGTCCTGGTGGTCCGTCTCGTAGCCGTCCCCCTCCTCCTCCGGCCCCGGCCCTGCGGGGACGCCACGCACCACCCGCTGCCACCCGGATTGATGGGGGGATGGGGGGATGGGGGGCGGGGCGCCGGGGACAGGGGGGCACTGGGGGTGGGGGGCATGGGGGTACTGGGAGCATTGGGGATGGGGGCACTGTGGGGATGAGGGCACGGGGGTACTAGGAGCGCTGAAGGCAGCCAGGCACTGGGGATGAGGGCATAGCAGTAACTGGGAGCACTGGGGGCAGCCGGGCACTGGGGCATGAGGACAGCCAGGCACTGGGAATGGGGGTATGGGGGTACTGGGAGCAGGCAGGCACCAGGGGTGAGGGCATGGGGGAACTGGGAGCACTGGAGGCAGGCGGGCACTGGGGGATGAGGGCATGGGAGTAACTGGGAGCACTGGGGGATGAGGGCATGGGAGTAACTGGGAGCACTGGGGGATGAGGGCATGGGAGTAACTGGGAGCACTGGGGGATGAGGGCATGGGAGTAGCTGGGAGCAACCAGAGTATGGGGACATGGGGGAACTGGAAGCACTGGGGGCACCTGGGGACAGCAGGCACAAGGGCATTGGAGGATGGGGTCACGGGGGCACTGGGAGCACTGGGATGCTGGGAGACAGGGGCACGAGGGAACTGGGAGCACTGGGGACACCCAGGGACAGAGGGCACAGTGGTACTGCAGCTGCAGACAGGGGGGTGCTGGGAGATGGGGACACGGGAGCACTGGGAAACAGGGATGGGGTGCTGGGACACAGGGGTGCCCGGAGACGGGGCCACTGGGAACACTGGGGATGGGGACACGGGGAGACCAGGGGCCACCCAGGGACAGGGGCATGGGGACACTGGGGAAAGGGGCACTGGGGTCATCCAGGGACAGGAACTAAGGGACACCGGGGATGGGGACACAGGGGACAGGGGAAGTGGGGATGGGGACATGGTGGCACTGGGGACAGGGCCACTAGGGGTGGGGGGATGGGAACACCAGGGAGAGGGGAGCACTGGGGACAGCAGGGGCGCTGGGACACAGGGATGTGGTGGCACCAGGGACACTGGGGACACCAAACACCCAGGAGAGCTGGTGGGGACAGGGACACGGTGACACCGCTGCGCTCCTTGGAAGAAGCCAGGGGCTGAGGAACCCCGCAGACGCCACCACCGACAGGGGGAAAGGAATGAGGACCCCTCTTCAGGGGGACACCACGGGCTTGGGGACCCCGGGTGACAACTTGGGGACGGCGTGGGGTGGGGGTGTCTCACCGTGCGCGGGCGCCGTGCCCATCCCCACGGGGCCGCGCTCCCGGCTGAGGCCGGCGCAGGGGGCTGCAAGGAGAGAGGCGAGGAGGGGGGGGACGGGGGCGTCACCCGGCGTCCCCGCCGTGGGGGTCTGGGGTGGTGGTGGCACCCGGGGACTGGTGACACTTTGGGGACACTCACCCTTCTTCTTCTTGCGACCGGGACGTCCCCGCTTGAGCTTCTTGAGGCGGGTGGTGGGGTCAGGGCGGGCGGTGGCACCCAGCACCCCGGGGCTCTCAGCGTCAGACTCCTCCTCCGCCTCCCCCGCGTCCTCACTCTGCCCGGGGACAGCGGGTGACATTGGGGGACAACGGGGGACACTGGGGGATGAGGGGGACACGGGGGGAGGCAGGGAGAGACGGGGGGGGGGGGGGGCGCAGCGGTGGGATGGGAACACGTGGCCAGGTGCCACCGCTTGGGGACAGGAGGGCACACGGGGACACCGGGGGTAGGGGACAGGAGGGGACACGAGGGGAACAGGAGGGGGGGGGGACGCCGCGGGGGGGACAACCGAGGGGACAGGCCCTACCGAGCTGCTCTTCTTGCGCTTGCCGCCCAGCACACCCAGTTTGATTTTCAGCGGCGCCATCTTCCTCCCCTTCATCTTCCTCTTCAGCTCCGGCACCCGCGGGCTCTTGCTGCGCTTCTTGTGGCCGGGCCCTGGGGGGAGGGGACACACAGGCATTTGGGGGGGGACACAGACACACACATCCCCCAGCCTGGCACCCCCTCCCCCAGACCCCTGAGAACCCCAGGGACCCCCCCAGTCCCCACCTCAGGGTCCTCCTGGGGACCCACCCCCCCCCCCCCCGACCTCTAGGGAACGCCCCAGTCCACCCCCAAGGACCCCCTAACTGCCTGGGGGATCCCCCTGGGGACACCCAGATCCCGCCCTGATCCCTAAAGCCTCCCCACGGAATCCCAGAGCCCCCCGGGAATCCTTCTAGGGACCCCTGACGATCCCTAAGTTCCCCTCAGGGATCCCCAAAATTCCCCCAGGATCCTCCTAGTGCCCCCCAACCTCCACCTAGGGACCCCCAAAGTCCCCCTAGGGACTCCCAAAATCCCCCAGGATCCCTAAAGCCTCCCCAGAGACCCTTAAAGCCCCCTTGGATCCTCCTAGGGACCCCCCAAACTCCCCCAGGGTCCCCTTAGGGACCCCCAAAACTGCCCCACGATCCCTAAAGCCTCGCCAGGGAACCTCAAAGCCCCCCAGGATCACCCAAGGGACCCCCAAACTCCCCCAGGGAGCCCTAAATTCCCTTTAGGGACCCCCAAACACCCCCAGGGACCCCCAAAACAGCCCACAGGGTCCCCCTAGGGAACCCCAACACCCTCCAAGGATCCCCAAAGCCTTCCCAGGGGACCTTCAAAGCCCCCAGGATCACCCAAGGGGACCCCCAAACTCCCCTAGGGACCCCCTAAGGTTCCTCAAAGCCCCCCCCAGGCACCCCCCAAACCCCTCCCAGGGCCCAATAAAGCTCCCAGCTCGCAAGGACCCAGGCATCCGGGGTAGGGGGCACCCAGGCAGCACCCACCTTTCCCCTCCTTGGTCTTGGCCTTGCGCAGGGGTGGGGGGGGGCGCCTCGGGGGCGACGGCAGCCACGGCAGCTGACACCTGCTCAGCCACGGCGGCGGCGGCAGCGGCGGCGGCGGCGGCCACAGCGGCGGCGGAGCCCTTGAAGGGGTTGTTGGCGCTGAACTCTCGCCATTTGGCCCCCAGGATGGTCATCATCTTCGACATGGGGATTTTGGGGTTCTTCTTGGCGATCAAGGGCCTGGCGGGGGAGGGAGGGAGGTGGGTTGGGAACACAAGGGAGGGGGGACCCCAGGATTTGGTGGGGGGGAAGGGGGGGGGGGGTACACAGGGGAATCGAGACACCTTGGCGGGGGGCACCTGGGGACCACTGATGCTCCCCCACAAACCTCTTTCAACCCAGGGTGCCCCAATGGCTCCCAAGCACCCCCAGGTGCCCCCCCAACCCCCGCAGCAGCCCAAGATGCCCCCATGGTCCCCCAGGACCCCAAGGTATTCCTATGCCCCCCCCCGCCCAGCTCCCTGAGGTGCCCCCCAAACACCCTGAGCCACCCTAAAATCATCCCCCCCAAGCACTCTCAAGTAGCCACCAGCACCCAGAGAGATCCCTAAGGACCCTGAGGCACCCCAAAGTGTCCCTGTAGCCCCCCCAAGACCCAGAGGAGCCCCACAGCACTCCAGGGTGCACCCTCCCATCCTCCCAAGGTGTCCCCCAGCACCCTGAGATGACCTAAAAGACGCATCCCCAGTACCCTGAGGTGTCCCCCAGCACCCAGAGGGACCCTCTGGGACCCTGAGGTGCGCCCCCCCACCCACCTCATGAATTGGCTGAAGGCTTTGTAGTTGGTGAGGGTGTGATAGTCCTCCTCGGTGAACACATGGTCCACGTCCTCCAGCCCCCAGGCCCCCAGCAGCTGCGCCGAGGACTTCTGCTCCACTGCCTGCGCCGGGGAGGGGGACACAGGGCGGGGGGGGACACAGAGGGGGACACCAGGAGGGGGAAAGGAACGTGAGAAACACACAGGAACAGGGACAAGAGAGAATAAGGAAACACGTCACCCACCAGGACCCCCACAGGCCCCAGCACGGGTGATAGGACACCCACAGGGGTGATGGGACCCCCACATCAACCCACACAGGTTATAGGACCCACCCACAGGTGTCAGGGCCCTCATGGGCACCTATACAGGTGACGAGGACCCTCACGGGCACCCATATGGCAATGGGACCCCCCACGGAACCCCACAGAGTGACAGGATCCCCAGGAGGACCCACGTGGGTGTTGGGACCCCCACAGGCACCCACATTGGCCACAGGATCCCCACGGGTCCCTACACAGTGATGGGAGCCCCATGCCTGCCCCTCCCCCCCCCCCCCCCCCCCGGCATGGGCCCCCCACAAGGGCCACCAGAGGTCCCCACACCATGATGGGACCCCCACAGGCACCCCCACGGGCGATGGGATCCCTATGGGTCCCTACGCAGTGACAGGACCCCCATGCCCCGCCCCCCCCCCGGCATGGGCCCCCCACAAGGACCCCCCCAGGGCAGCGCTGGGGGAGCCCCTGTGCCCCCAGGCACCCTCCCCTACCCACTGGGTGCCCCCCACCCACGGGTGGTGCCCCCCAGCCGTACCTTCACCTTCTGCCCCCCTTCCTCATCAGTCTTTTTCCGTCTCTTTGTCTTTTTTTCCTTCTTCTCACGGTGCTTCCGCCGCCGCTTCCTGGCCGCCCCCCCAGAGTCGCTGCCACCGCTCTCTGACTTCTCGCGGTACTCCTCCCGCTGGTATTCCTCCCGCTCCGACTCCAGCTCATCCTCGCTCACCTAAGACCACCACCCAGTGCTTGTTCTCGGGGCCCATCACCACCTACCGGGGCCCCTCAGTCACACTGAGACCCCCACCAGCCACCCCAGGATCCCGTCAGCCACCCTGACACCCCCATCAGCCACCCCAGACATCCCATCAGTCACCCTGAGACCCCCATCAGCCACCCCATGACACCATCAGTTGCCTCCAACCCAGTCAGCCACGCCAAGACCCCCATCAGCCACTCCAGACCCCGGCTACCAGCCCAAAAGCCCCATCAGCTGCCTCGAGACCCCGTCAGCCACCCTGAGAGTCTGTCACACCCGCCCCAGACCCCACCCATCGCCCCCCAGACCCCATCAGCCACCCTGAGAGCCTGTCACCCACCCCCAGACCCCACCCATTCTCCCTGGACCCTGTCAGTCGCCCTGAGGCTCCGTCACCTGCCCCCAGAGCCCACCCATCATCCCCCACACCCTGTGAGCTGACCCCAGACCCTTGTCACCCATCCCCAGACCCCATCACGTGCACCAGGACCACCCAGGTGTCTGGGCTCGACACAGCCCCCCCACCCCAGCCAGGAGGACCCTGGCGTTGGTGCAGGGTGTCCCGGGGAACTTACCAGTTTTTTCCGTTTCCGTGGTTTTCCGGGTTTGTTTTCCTTTTGCTTCCGGGGGCCCCGTTTCTTCTTCTTCACCCCCAGGGCCCCATCGAGGCCCCGCAGCAGCTCGTCGTCACCATCTGTGGGGACACTGCAGCCTGAGCCGCGGGGTCGGTGACACACGCTGGCAGCTGACAGGGACAGACAGCCAAGCTGAGGTCCCCTCTGCTGCCACCAAGATGGTGACAGCCAGTGAGACAGGGGACAGGGACAGGCGACCACGTTCAGGTCCCCTCTCAGGCCACCAGCACGGTGACACACACACAGGCAGCTGACAAGGACAGGGGACCACGCTGAGGTCCCTTACGTGGCCACCAGAACGGTGACACACAGCGAGATGGGTGACAGCCACAGATGGCCACAATGAGGTCCCCTCTGTGCTGGCCACAGGTGACAGTGACAGGCAGGCAGGGTCCCCTCTGTGGCCACCAGGACAATGACACGATGAAGCAAGGTGGGTGACAGGGACAGGCAACCACGCCGAGGTCCCCTCCACAGCCACCAGCACACTGACACACAGGAAGAAAAATGACAACCACAGACAGCCATGCTGAGGTCCCCTCCACAGCTACCCGGGTGGTGACACGCAGGAAGACAGGTGACAGGGACATGTGGCCACAATGCGGTCTCCTCTGTGGCCACCAACCCACCAACACACACACAGAGGCGGGTGATGGCCATGTGCGGTCATGCTGAGGTCCCCTCTGTGGCCACCAAGACAGTGACACACAGTGAAGGGGGTGACAGGGACAGTGGCCATGCTGAGGTCCCCTCTGTGGCCACCAGCATGCTGACACACATGGAGGTGGGTGACAGTGACAGCCACAGGAGGCAACACCGAGGTCCCGGGGACAGTGACACACCGGGAGACGGGTGACAGGGACAGGCGGCCATGCTGAGGTCCCCTCCGTAACCATCGGTGCGCTGACACACACATGAAGATGGGTGATGGCCACAGGTGGCCACAGCAAGGTCCCTTCTGTGGCCACCAACCCACTGACACAGAGCTGGGGGACAGCCACAGGTGGCCACACCGAGGTCCCAGTGACAGTGACACACCGGGAGGCGGGTGACAGCCACACCAAGGTCACCTCCATGGCCAGCGGGTGACAGGGACACGCCAGCACCTGCCTTGGCCTTACAGAAACAAGCCCAAAACCGGGGCAGAAATCAGCACCACAACTGCCTTTTTACCCCGTTTTCTGACTCAAAACCGACTGACTTTTGGAGGAAAAAACATTCTGGGGAAAAAAAAACCAAATCTGGGGGCAAAACTCAAGGATAATAAAACCAGCAACCACAGCCCGAGGCCCCTCCACTGACGGCACCAGCAACACCCGCTCATGCCACCAAAAAAGAAAAAAAAAAAAAAAAGAAAAAAAAAAGGAGAGAAAAAATACCATAAATGGGATATGGGGCATTTCCACCAATGCCTGTTTTCCACAAAGTTTTAGGGTGAAATTACAGCATTTGGGGCAATTCCTGGGTGTTTTACCCCACTGAACCACTCATGGCAGGGGACACCAGCATCACCGTGACAGTGACCAACTCCTGGAGGCAGACTCCTCAACTGCTCACCCCGGGTGACACTGGTGTCACCATGACAGTGACCAACTCCCAGCGGCAGATCCCTCAACTGCTCACCCCGGGTGACAACAGCATCACAGTGACAGTGACCAACTCCTTGAGGCAGATCCCCCAACCACTCACCCCAGGTGACAACAGCGTCACCATGACAGTGACCAACTCCTGGCGGCAGATCCCGCAACCGCTCACCCTGGGTGACACCAGCGTCACCGTGACAGTGACCAACTCCTGGCAGCAGATCCCACAACCGCTCACCCCTGATGGCAGATCCCACAACCGCTCACCCCAGGTGACACCAGCGTCACCGTGACAGTGACCAACTCCCGGCGGCAGATCCCACAACCGCTCACTCCTGGCATCAGATCCCCCAACCGCTCACCCCAGGTGACACCGGTGTCACAGTGACAGTGACCAACTCCTGGAGGCAGATCCCACAACCGCTCACCCCGGGTAACACCTGCGTCACCGTGACAGTGACCAACTCCTGGAGGCAGATCCCACAACCACTCACTCCTGGAGGCAGATCCCCCAACCGCTCACCCTGGGTGACACCAGCGTCACTGTGACAGCGACCAACTCCTGGCGGCAGATCCCACAACCGCTCACTCCTGGCAGCAGATCCCCCAACCGCTCACCCCGGGTGACACCGGCGTCACCGTGACAGCGACCAACTCCTGGCAGCAGATCCCACAACCGTTCACCCCAGGTGACACCAGCATCACCGTGACAGTGACCAACTCATGGCAGCAGATCCCTCAACCGCTCTCTCCTGGCAGCAGATCCCCCAACCGCTCACCCTGGGTGACACCGGTGTCACTGTGACAGTGACCAACTCATGGCAGCAGATCCCTCAACCGCTCTCTCCTGGCAGCAGATCCCCCAACCGCTCACCCTGGGTGACACTGGCATCACCGTGACAGTGACCAACTCCTGGAGGCAGATCCCACAACTGCTCACTCCTGGCAGCAGATCCCCCAACCGCTCACCCCAGGTGACACCGGCATCACCGTGACAGTGACCAACTCCTGGCGGCAGATCCCCCAGCCGCTAACCCCTGACGGCGGATCCCCCAACCGCTCACCCCAGGTGACACCGGCGTCACCGTGACAGTGACCAACTCCTGGAGGCAGATCCCACAACTGCTCACTCCTGGCAGCAGATCCCCCAACCGCTCACCGCAGGTGACACCGGTGTCACAGTGACAGTGACCGACTGCCGGTGGCAGCTAATTCTCCGCTCTGTCACCCTAAAACCCACCGCCTGCCAGGCACAGCTGCTCCGCTCCAGCTGGGCTGCCGGTCCCCAGCCGCCGGCAGAGGATTTCCTAACCGCTCACCCAGGGGGATGCTGGTGTCACCGTGATGGTGACCAACCGCCAGCAGAGGATTTCCCAACCTCTTGGCCGAGGGCCACCGGCGTCCCTGTGACAGGGACCGCCGAGAATCCCCGAGGACCATCCCCGGGGCGGTGACACCTACATCCGTGTCACGGCCTTGGCTGTCCCCGGTGTTTTTGGCAGCCAGGCGGGGTGAAGCCCAGGAGAGGTGTCACATCTGCCCGGCGGCTCTCGCAACGAGCTGGCACATCCTCAGCCCAGCGCGCGCGTGTCCCGCCGACGTCACCCGTCCGCCCCCCATAAATCACACCCGGCGCTCGCTGACAGGTCCCAGCCGCGGTCAGGGATGGAGCTCGTCGCCGCCGGGGAGGGAACCCCCGGTGTCCCCCCGAGCTGCGGAGGGAGGAAGGGGACACGGGAGGGTGATGGCGGGTGCCAAGGCTGGCGTGGGGAAGAGGAAGCAACACCCGGCGCCGCCGGGGTCACATTCCTGCCTAATCCCTTGGCACCGCCAGCCAGCCCGCTGCCAGCCCGCTGCTGGCAGGGTCCGGGGACAGCCAGCGCCGCCGGGACCACCCGGGTGACACCGAACCCCCGCGACGCCGGAAAATGGCAACGGGGAGAAAAAACCAAACAAAACCAAAAACAAACAAAAAAGAAAAAAGCCAAAAAAAATATAATTTCTTGGCTGATTTTTTCCGGTGGCGGCAGGGACACCCCCATCCCACCTGGATCCTGACCCCCCCCCCCCCCCGCCCCCCTCCATCATTCCCCCCTTTCCTGGTTGTTCCCCGCTCCACCCGCTCGCCGTCACCTTCGGGTGGTCTCCGCAGGGGCACAGCCCCTCGCCGGGATGGGGCTCAGCCCCACTGGGCCTGATCCTGCCATTTTGGGGGTGTTTCCCCCCCTTTCTCCTTCCCCCCCCCCCCAATGCCTTCCTCCCCCCCCCCCCAAGCACCATCAGACATGCGCGGGGAGCCGGGGCGCGTTGGCAAACCATCAACGAGAATTTTCCACACACGTGACGCTCCCACTCCCCGCACCTCGAGAAAAAACGTAGACACCCGGACGGGGAAGGGGGGGTGGGGGGAGGCGCACACCCGCCGGCTGCCAGACACAAAGCACCCCCCCCCTCGGCGGCCGCAGAAAAAGGGAAAAAAAATCATAAAAAATTACAATAAACAGTGAACGACAGCAGCGAAGGGGGAGAAAGGTGGAAAAAAATGGGAAAAAGGAGGGGGGGGGGCGGTTGGAAAAAAGGGGGAGTGATTCTGCAAAAGGGGAGGAAAGGAAGGAGTTTGAACAAAGAAAGAGGGGAGGCATCCTCAAAAATGGCGAAAAAAATGGGGAAAACGGGGGCACCAAAGCAGAGAGGAGCGAGGCACAGTTTTCCCACAGTGGAAAAATCGCCGTTTTGGGCTCTTTTTGGGGTGTCTTACCCCGTTTTGTGGCTGGCCCTGCTGGTGGGCAACCGGCTGGGCCTTTGCCCTGTAACTTGGTGACACAGTGGAAAAAAAACTCAACTTTTTGCCCGATTTGGGTGTTGTTTTTTGGGGTTTTTTAATAAAAATTTGTCAGTGTGGGTGATCCCCCCTCCGGCGCTCACACAGAGCTGCCGCGTCCCCGGCCGACGCCATTGTTCTCAGCCGGGACGGGCTGGGAACAGCAAAAATAGGGGGGAAAAAAAGGAAAAATATAAAATTAAAAAAAAACCACACAAGTTTCAGCTGTGGAGGAGGGGGAGGGGTCAGCCTCCGGTCGGGGAAGTGGGGAAAAAAGTGTAATTTCACCTCGAATCCAGGGAGCCCCGAGCAGGCGGCGCGGACGGACGGAGGCTGGCCTCCCGCTGCTCCTGCTCCAGGGAGAAATGTGAAAAATGGGCAACACTGCTACTCTGGGGAGAGAAAGGTGAATAAAAATCGCGATTATTGGCACTGGGGGGAGGAAGAGTTAAAAAAAAATGGGTGTTAGGGCTGTTCAGGGGGAAAAAAAGCTTAAAAAAATGGGTGTTAGGGCTGTTCGGGGGAAAAAAAGTTTTTAAAATGGGCGTTACGGCTGTTTTTTGGGGGGAAAAGCTTAAACAGAACCAGTGTTAGGGCTGTTCTGGGGGGAAAAAGCTTAAAAAATGGGTGTTGGGGTTGTTTGGGGGGAAAAAAGTTTAAGAAATGGGTATTAGGTGTGTTGCGAGGCAAAAAAATGTTTAGAAAATGGGTTTTAGGCTGTTCTGGTGGTCAAAAAGTTTTAAAAAGTGATTTTAGGGCTGATTTGGGGGCATCGGCGCGGCCCCACGTGGAGCATTTACAGGATCAGGGCTGCAGACAGGAAAAAAAAAAATTAAAGAATTGCCTAAAAAGCCAAGAAAAAAGCCAAAGGAAACGGCCAGGGAAGCAGCGGTGGCTCGGGGAGGCCGTGCTGGAAAGACAGATTTGCCCGTTTCTGAGCAGTTTTGGGCGGGGGGGGGGGAAGGGTACGGGGGCTAAAACACTAATTTACCCATTTCTGAGCATTTGGGGGGGGTCTAGAATCCAACCCTATTTTTTCTGAGCTTTATCGGAAAAGAGGGAGCACTAAAATGCAAAGACACCCATTTCTGGGCATTCAGGGGGCAAAGACAGTGTTCCAAAATCCAAATTTACCCATTTCTAACTTTTTTGGGGAAAAAAAGGTGTTAGAAAAATCCGAATTTACCCATTCCTAAGTTTTTCTGGGGAAAAAAAAGTGTTCTAAAAATACAAATTTACCCACTTCTGAGTACTTTAGCAAGCTCTAAAATCCACATGTACCCATTTCTGTGAACTGGGGGGAAAAGCGAGGGGGTCTAAAATCCAAATTTACTCATTTCTAAGGTTTTCTGCGAAAAGAAAGGGTTCAAGAAAATCCAAGTTTACCCATTACTGAGCATTTTCAAAGCGAGCAGATTCACTTCAAAATCCAAGCTGCTCATTTTTTGTTTCACCAAATGGGCCACGCTGGGCTACGAGACACCTTCACCCCTGCCCCGTTTGAAGCCAAATGAGAAAAAACCAAAACAAGCGTATTCAGCAGGGAAAAAAACGTTATCATTTTGCACAGAAACAGTCAATTTTAGGTCCCCACCTCAGGGAAAACCGCCAGAAAAGGTGTTTGAACCCCCAAACCATCCCCGTGCCAGCAAATCTGGGTGCTGGGGTCCTGCCAGGGTTCCCTGCGGAGGAAAACGGGTGTTTTTTTTAACACTAAATCCTCTTTTTTTCTCCCGTTCTCACGTTGTGGTGTTTTTTTTTTTTAAAGCCCACAGCCAGCCCCGAGGGAGGAAATCACAGGCGAAGTGGCGGGTGAGTCTGGAGGGTGCAAACCTGCCCCCAAACCACCGGCGGGGCCAAAATTTGGGGTGAAGGCGCAGCAGACACAGAGAAGTGGCACTTGAGAAATACAATAAAACACAATAAAGTACAATAAAGCGCAATCAAACACAATAAAACACCATCAAATACAATGGAAGCATCCCTTCAGGCCGGGGTAAGTCAGCGCTGGGGTGGCGATGGTTTCCTGGGGACTTCAGGTCCATCCCGGAGGGGGTCTTGCAGGGGACACTGGTTACATCCCTGCCCCCCCCCCCCCCCCCCCCCCCCCCCCGCAAGACCATCAGCACCCAAGACCCCCCACCACGGGATGAAACAACCACTCCAGGTCCTGCCAGCGCACAGCAGCACCCATCACGTGGCGCCATGGGGTGCAACAGTTACCTGAAATGCTGTCAGACACACAACAGCATCCATCACCCCTCACCATGGGGTGCAACAACCAACCTGGCTCCTGTCAGGCGCACAGCAGCCCCATCGCCCCACACCATGGGGTGCAACAACCAACCTGGCTCCTGTCAGGCGCACAGCAGCCCCCATCGCCCCACACCATGGGGTGCAACAACCAACCTGGCTCCTGTCAGGCGCACAGCAGCCCCCAACCGCCTGGGTTCCTGTCAGGTACCCAACAGCATCCATCACCTCACACCACAGGAGGCAACAACAACACTGGATTCAGTGAGAGGTGTCCAACAGGTCCCCCCACTCCACAAACTGACTGGATTCCTGTCAGGCACCCAACAGCACCCCCCCACCCCCCAGGGTGCAACAACTGTCCTGGGTCCCATCAGCCACGCAACAGCCCCCATCACCCCACACTGTGGGGGTACAACAACCATTCCAGAATCTGTCAGCCACCCAACAGCCCCCATCACCCCACACTGTGGGGGTACAACAACTGTCCTGGGTCCTACCAGGTGCACAACAGCCCCCATCACCCCACACTGTGGGGGTACAACAACCATTCCAGAATCTGTCAGCCACCCAACAGCCCCCATCACCCCACACTGTGGGGGTACAACAACTGTCCTGGGTCCTACCAGGTGCACAACAGCCCCCATCACCCCACACTGTGGGGGTACAACAACCATCCTGGGTCCTACCAGGTGCACAACAGCCCCCATCATCCCGCAAGCACCCAACAGCCCCCATCAGCTCACACTGTGGGGGTACAACAACCATTCCGGAATCCATCAGGCACCCAACACCCCCATGAGGTACAACCACCACCCTGGAACCCATCAGCACCCAACAGCCCCCACGGGGTACAACAACCACCACCCTGGAACCCACCAGCATCCAACAGCCCCCACGGGGTACAACCACCACCCCAGACACCACCACCCCCACCCCCCTTAAACACCTGGGGAGGGGCTGGAGGCTGGTTGGGGTGGGGGGCTCTGGTGGCTGTTGTTTAGGAACAGCTCGTGTCCCCCCTGTTCTCCTCACACACATACCTGGTTCTCCTCACTGCCCCTCCCCCAGTTCCCCTCACAGACCCCCCTCTGGCTCCCCCCAGCCCCCCCCTCCCCATTTCTCCTCACAGCTCCCAGTTCTCCTCAGGATTCCCAGTCGCTCCCCCAGTCCCCCTCACACCCACCCCAGGTCCCCTCAAGACCCCCGCTCACTCCTCCGGTTCTCCTCACACACACACACACCCACTTCTCCT
This sequence comes from Falco naumanni, assembly GCF_017639655.2. Classification (NCBI taxonomy): domain Eukaryota; kingdom Metazoa; phylum Chordata; class Aves; order Falconiformes; family Falconidae; genus Falco; species Falco naumanni. Next base: position 30,943 of record NW_024427447.1, read on the forward strand.
CACAGCCCCTGTCCCCATCCCCCCCCCATCTCTCCTCACACCCCCCGATCCTCCCCAGTTGCCCCCAGCCCCATTTCCCCTCACAGCCCCTCAGTTCCCCCCCATTTCTCCTCACACACCCCCAGCTCCCCTCAGGACCACCGCCCCTTCCCCCCACCCGGTTCTCCTCACACACACACCCCATTTCTCCTCACAGCCCCCCAGTTCCCCCCCCTCATTTCTCCCCACAGCCCCCGGTTCCCCTCCCCCCATTTCTCCTCACAGCCCCCAGTTCCCTCACAGACCCCATCTCCCCTCACACCCAGCCCCCCCCTCGCTCCATTTCTCCTCACCCCCCCCCCCCCCAGTTCGCCTCAGGACCCCCCCCCCCCATTTCTCCCCACTCACTTCTCCTCACACACACACACATCCCTCCGCCCAGCCCCCAGTTCCCCTCAGGATCCCCCCAGTTCCCGCCCCATTTCTCCTCACAGCCCCCAGTTCCCTCACAGACCCCATCTCCCCTCACACCCAGTTCCCCCCCCACACTCCATTTCTCCTCACAGCCCCCAGTTCCCCTCAGGACACCCCCCGCCCCCCCCGTTTCTCCTCACACCCCCCCCCCCCATTTCTCCTCACACCCCCCCAGTTCCCCTCAGGACCCCCCCAGTTCCCCCCCCCGTTCCTCCTCACACACCCCCCATTTCTCCCCACAGCCCCCAGTTCCCCTCACACCCCGGTGTCCCCCCCTCCCCACACACCCCCCCGGAGCGCGGTAGCCCACAGCGGTGGGGGGGGGGGCTGTTTACCTGCCGGCGCCTCGGTCGGCCCCGCGGCGGCGGGAGCGGGCGCGGGGGGGGGGCGGCGGCGGCGGCGGGGCGGGCGGCGGCGGGGGGAAGATGTCGGCCGGCCCGCGGTGCCCGGCGCCGAGGGCGAGGAGCGCGGCGTCCTCCTCCTCCTCCTCCTCCTCTTCTTCCTCTTCGTCGTCTTCATCCCCCTCCGCCTCAGACACCACCATCTCCTCCTCCTCTTCCTCGTCCTCCCTCAGAGGGGAAGCCATGGCGGGGCTGAGGGGGGCAGGAGGGAGACGGCCGTGAGGCGGGCGGGAGGCGGGCGGGAGGCGGGGGGGGGGACCCTCCGCGCTCCCACCTCCCCCAACCCACCACCCTGAGGGAAGGGGGGGGGGGGGGGTATTAACCGCCCTGTGGCGACCCCCCCCCGGGGCCTGTCCGGGCGATCCGGGCCGCTGAGGGAAGGAGAGAGTTAGACGATAGTGAAGAAAGGTAATAAAACCCCCAAAACGATGAAAACCCCCTCAAAAAAAAAAATAACAAAACACCCGGCCGGGGGCCGCGCGGGACAGCGTTCCCCACCGGAGCCAGCAGCGAAAATGGCCGCCCCGAAATTTATTTTTAAATCCGAACACCCCCCCCCCCCCCCCTTCACCACCCCCCCCCCGCCGCTACCCCACCTCGGAAGGAAAAAAAAAAAAAATTAAAAAAAAAAGCGGGAGGAGAAAAGGGGGGGGGGGTTTAAAAAAAAAAAAGGGGGGGGGGAATAACCGCCCCCCCCCCTTTTTTCCGGGAAAAAAAAAAGCGCAAAATGGCCGGCTTGAGGGTTTTTTGAAGGCGCCCCACTCCCACACACGGTTAGAAAAGCTTAAAAAACAAAAAAATACCTCAAAAAATTAAAAAAAAAATTAAAAATATAAAAAAAAAGGGGGGAAAATTAAAAAACAAAAAGCGTCCCCCCCTTGCCGCCGCTACAGCCCGAGCGGGCGAATAATCACTGAATAATCATCATTCTGCTTTTTTTTTTTTTTTTTTTAGTTTTTCGTGGTTTGGTTGCTTTTTTTTGGCTTGTTTGGTTATAGATATATATATTTATATCTCTTTTTTTCCTATAGTCTCCTCAGATCCCGGCTCGGCGCGTGAGATGAACGATATTTGTGTTATTCCCAGCGCGGGGGGGAAAGAACCGAAAGAGGAAGATTTCTGCATAAAACAAAGATGGCTGCGGTAAATTATTTCTTTTTTTTCCTTCCCCCCCCCCTCTTTCTCCTTATACTTCCCCCCCCCCCCTTCAATAAAAATATTTCTAGCGGGGGGGGTGGTGGTGGTGGTGGATTAATCAGTACTCATGCTCAGTGTGACATCAGCATAAATTGTTAAAGGTTAACTAGTTCCATACTAGTCACGCTGCTTTTTTTTTTTCTCTTTATTTTATTTTTTTTTTTTTTTTACTCCTTACCCCCCCCCCCCCCCCCCGTTTCGCTAGCCCACGCCAAAAACTTGGGGTAAAGAAAGAAAGGGGGTATTTTAAAACGCAAAAAAAAAAAAAAAAAAAAGTAGGTTTTTTTATTATTCCTTTAAAAAGTCGTGGGGTTTCTAGTATTTCTTTCTCCCTCCCTTCCTTACTTTTAAATACTTCAGAAGGGAGTGGTTTTATGGGGTGGTTTCTTATTTTTTTTGTGTGTGTGTTTCTGACTTACTTCAGGCTGCAGGGGAGGAAGAACGCGCACACAAAAAAAAGAAAAAAAAAAACATTTAAAAAGCACAAAAAAAACCCCAAATTTCAAAGTCCTCCCCATCCCAGGGACAAGGGTTGAAGCAGCCGCCCCCCCCTCACTGCAAGCCCCCCAGTTTCGCTGGTGGGCAGCACCCCACTTTGCTGATCCCCCCCTCAAAAAAAGAGGAGAAATGGGCCAGATTGATGGCACGGGGGGAGCTTTTTGTGCCGTGTTTGCCCAAAA